>NC_065573.1:24003181-24306212 GCF_937616625.2 Mercurialis annua | reverse complement strand
CTGAAGGTGAACTTCTCTACCCTTGCACGCAGTTCAATCATGCATCTTTCTGTATCTTTAAACGTTTACAAAGCTCAAGCATGTCTCGAATCTCGTTGTAATCATCTTATTTGGGTTGCTCAAAAATTCCAAATCTTTTCCTGCACCTGCAAAGGTAAGAAAGAAAGTGTGCTGCAAATAACCAATATCTTATAGAAATAATAGAACTTCTTCATGAAATGAAACAACGCATTTGAAGTAAAAGCACTGCTAAAAACATTACACCTAACGAGAAACTAATCAGCAAGAAACGCATGTTACCTGCGATTGGATACTTTATATAGGCTGCGATTGGATACTTTATATAGGCTCAACCTTTTAGTATAAGCTCAGAAAAATTGGCTTCAATAGCACAATGAGCAAACAATTTATAATCAATGAACCTCGGAAGGACAGCCATACGCACAATGAAATATGTCCACAATTTTCTCAGTCAAAAAGGCATGAAAGACAAGTCATATGCAACAGTCAGCTTCTATTACTAATGAATTTTATTCTTCAAGTCATCCCACACTTCGACACCTCTAGGGTGATGTTTTACATACTTCCGAACAAACATGTTTTCTGTGCAAGCAATTAGAGTGCTCAGCGCAAGTTCTGAAGAGCCTTGCTCTTTCAGCCAGCTATACATTGTTACTCTAAGCTTGACTCTTTGAATTGTATAATTCAAATATGATGGGAAGTTGACTAAATATGATAAAGGAAATCCCAAATCATTTGCATAAAAATTGATTTTCTTTTCAAGAACTTCCTTCTTCTGGTTAAGTATTTGAGGAGATATTTTGATCATTTCAAAGACATCCTTCTTATCCAAACCAGCTTTCACGAGGCAATCAAATCTCTCTTGAATTTCTGTTCCTCTACCTCGAAAAACCTTCAATGCTTCTTCCATCTTGTTTGGGTTGTCATCAACGAATCCCATATCTAGCAAGAATTTAGCCTTCAGGTTTTTTGATTCCTCCGATGAGTTTGGTAATCGTTCAACCTTCAATCCCATCTTCCATTTCTTCATTTCTTCTGGGTTTTCCTGAATGAGTTTACACAGTCTTCTTTTCCCAACATTCAGATGAGCAAGTAAGGAATTGGTTTTCTTCAATGTAAATGAACCAAGCAAAATCGGATGAGAGCGAACAATATTCCCAATCTCATTCACATCCATCCCAATTTCAGTCAGTAACAGAAAGCATCGCCTCAAATTATAGACAAATTTCCCAACTTGCATGAGAGGAAACCGTACAAACATTGAACAAATATTTTGCATCGAGGATCCAAATTTAAACAGAAACCCGATCAAGCAGAGTGTTGTATCTCCCGAGCCCTCAAACAAAATCCCAGGATTCTGACTTATTAGGTCAGCTAACTGTAACTCACTGAAACCTTCCTTATTAAATAAGCCCAGAAGTGCCAGCATCTGGCTCCAGTTAAACCTATTCTCCCACAAACGCTCCTCAATCCAACTGAATTCAATTCCGCCTTTCCTCAAAATCTCCATCACCTTTACGAATTCTACATTTACATTCCCGATCAAAAGGTACGGACTACAAGCTACTACCTTAGAAATAAAAGACTGACTAAGCCCCAATTGTTCATAGCCTTGAAGTTTCAATGCCAACAAACCATGCTTATACCGAAAAACTTCAGCCGCTTCCTTATAAATCCTCCCCATCTTATTTCTCGGAACTCCATAGTTACACAAAACATAATAATTCTCCAACAACACATCATCATCGCTTAAAAACATCAAATCGCGGGGAAGCAAGGGAGTAAATTCACAGGGTTCCAAACCTAAACTCTCGAAGAAAGGCTCAAACTCATTAATGGGGTGATACCGCAAGAATCGAGCAACTGATTGACCTACATCCCTTCCATTATCAACTTTCTGCAGTAACTTTTCAAGAAAATGAGGTGAATTTATACTCATATTCTCTGCATCCAAAAATGGAACACTCCTAGTAACATGTAAATACTCTAACAAAGCGGCTTGAGCGCCTTTTACAACGGCTCGATGCGAGATTTTGGTGGTAGTTTTTTGGGGTTTATCTAACAAAGATTTATCAGAAGTATGCCAATTTTCACTAGAATATAACCTGGTGTTCTTCCACAAATATCTAATAGGCCCTGATTGGGGTTTATGGCAATCAATAGAATTAACAGAGACCCATTTCCGAATGCATTGGTTTCGAACTTTATACAAACAGTTGACGGCTATTTTCATGAGAGACGAGGTGATTTTATAAGCTTTTTTTTGCCGCTAATTAGTAATGAAGAGTAGGAGAAATTGTGTAGGAGTTTCTTACCTTGAAGTTGGAAGGAATGAAGATTGGTTGAGTGGAGTATTGCAGTTGCAGATTAAGGAATTTTAATTCAAAGTTTGCAGCTTGCTTTGTTTATAAGAGATGCAGTGAAATTGCTTCCAAATAATGAACAAAGAATCAGTTCACCCCTTCAACTTGACATAAATTATCAAAACAATCATTCTTAAGCGGACCCATCATTTTTACCTTCATTTTGACTCAACCGGATTAAAAAGCCCCTCCCCATGTCTCACACAAGTGAAACATATTCTCCATTACAAAAAATCAAAATAATTCATAATATCTATTTCGTTTTTAAAAGATCAAACTATTTTCTAAATTCAAATCTTTAAATTTTTTTATCAATGATGATCAAATTAAACTAATAATATTTATTTAATTTATATTAATTATCAATAATTTTTTAAAATACAAAAACATAAAAACATACAATTTTTTTTCCGATTCTCTTTATGAAGGAGGAGCCCGAGCAGCTCCTCCTTCATGCAGACCTGATGCTCCTCCATCCATGGAAGGTGGAGCACGGGCTGCTCCTCAAAGGCGGACGGAAAAAAATAAAAATAAAAAATTTGAGCGGATTCATTAATCGGATGAGTATGGTGTTGGGTCGAGAATATTTTTCAAATTTTAAATTAATTTTTTAATATAATTAACTATTAGAGTTTATTTGAATATTTTTAAAGCCCATAGATTTGTTTGTATTTTTTTAAATAGAAAAAAATATGAGACAATCCTCTATTTAGTTGTTTTTAACAATTTCATCCTTAAATTAATTAAATTGACAATTGTATTCTTGTTCGGGGTAGATGTGAAACATAAAAATCTAAAATAGGATAAAATTAAACTTTTTTCTAAATCAGAGTATAAATGCAGAAAAGCTATAAGGCGGAAGTTTTTAAATAATTAAGCCTTTCATAAACTATGCCATCTTTCTTTCGACTATTAGCAAGGCTTTCTCCTTCCTTAACTTGACATTTTTGACCATAACGAGATTCATTTGTCACCTGTGCTGAATTGCACCTTCCGCCAAGATCTTCCATAGTCGAAGTTTTAGTCTGAATCATTCTATCATTTAAAATTGGAAATTTCTTACAACTTCTAGGCTGATATACGGTTTTTTCCAAACTCGCCTCTCCAATTTCAAATAACCTTTAAAATTGAGTGACCCAATTTGCTATATTTAAAGCAGAAAATGGGTAGTCTTTCGTACATTATTCGGTACAAGCCATGATAATTTGGATTCAATTTTATACAGATTCTTCAACTAATGCCTATTACGACAAGTAGATTACAACATAGTAAATTGAATTTAATCAGACACAGGAAAGAAACAATACCCCAATGATGATATGTAACAGTGACAAAAATTTGTTTGGTGCCTTTTTAAAGATCCCAGAACTTGCTCTAATCAAACTACTGAAAGTCCTACTTGATCACTAAAATACCTCACTTACCTACGGAGGGGATACAGAGAAGCGCAAAGCTAGAAAATCTGTTAATTTTGTTGTGCATAAATCATTGTTTCAGTGTATAATATGGATATCCTCCAATTCCCATTTGAGCTGGTGGTCCAAGTGGTTCTTTCTTAATGCCGACGGGAGGATATGGAAATTGAGATTGTGGAGGATAAGGAGTAGCAGGTGCCGTTGGAGGATTTGGGTAGGAAGACCCGGCCATTCCCATTTGAGCCGGTGTTCCAAGTGGTTCTTTCGTAATACCGACTAGTGGATATGGATATTGAGATTGTGGAGGATAAGGAACAGCAGGTGCCGTTGGAGGACTTGGGTAGGAAGACCCGGGGAATGATGCCATAGTTTGAGGATATGAGTAGCCCAAAGGGGCATGACTGGGATGTGCCTTTCCAGGTTGCGTGTACCCACCTGTGATTGGTATGGATACAGGAACTACTGGTGCAGGAGTTTGTGCTGTTTTACCTTTGTGTGTATCCGCAAGCTTCACAGTGATAGTTCTACCCTGCAACAACAGTCATAAAACCGGGATGAATACTAGGAAAGATAAATCAAAGAGAGGACCAACTAATTTTGAACTCGAAACCATCTAGTTGAGCAAATAATTGTCAATTCATACAAGAACGTCACTTCTGTCTGTCAAATGTACATGATAATAACAATTAAATATATCGCCTACAAAAAAAATCCTTTGAACTTCTATTCTCTATCTTCAAACAGCAAATATAAATTTCTCATTATTTCCCCCCATCATCAAAGAGGGAAGCATTGTATGTTCAAACTGCAGTATGAAATGATAGTCTGTGGAAGCGACTAGTTTAAAACTTCAACCGCTAGAACATCATAGTCCACTATGGTATGAGTTTGTCTAACTTTCTTTTTTTTCTAAATTCTTGGTCAATCATCTCCAAGTGCGGTACAAACTCTAAACTTTAGAGTTATCAAGACGACGCTATACCAATTGAACTATGCCTAATTGCTTTAGTTCATACAACTTTACTATATCGCGGTCCTAGTTATTTGCACTCCTTTTTTGCTACATTTAAAACATATTCCGCAACCAACTTTAATTGACATTTGCTACTTTAAGAGTGGTCAGTGCATTATGATACAAAACAACCAAGAAAGATAATGTAACCAAAATATGATATCTGGCAAAGAGCTACAGCGATAATTCAGCAGAAAAGGAAAAAACAGAGAGAGCAATAGAGAACATACATTTTCTTATTCAACTCTATTAAATATTTTTTCCCTCTGGCGGGCTTTCTTTCAACAAAAGAAGATGCAGCAAGAGAAAAACTAAAATCTATGGGCGAAAGTGCTGTCAATAGTGTGCATGACAAACATTATTTACCAGACAAAAGATTGATGAAATGAAATAGTAGGTAGTATAACCACTGTTTGGTGCCCTTAAAAAAAATTGTACGTAAATAGGCATGTTTTTGGAGCCATGAGACATTTTTAAGAGCTTATTTTATTCCTATCAAGAATCCACATTAGTTAAAAGAGGAAACCTTCTCTTCAGTAGTAGTTATTTAGAACAGAGAACAAAAAAGCATTCTATTCTGATCACAAGGAAACCTGGGTCTTATTGCTGACTTACCCCTAAAAGCTTCTGCGGATCATCTATTGCCCTCTTTGCAGCTTCCACTGTCTTGTATGTAACAAAACCAAACCCACTGCAATAAAAGAAAAGACTAAACTTTCTAATAGCTGAAGCAGAAAAAATAAAATGAAAACTGGGAGCAAATACATATAAAGGATTTCTGGTTAATAGAGAGAGCAAACAACAAAATACCGTGATTCATTAGTATCTTTGTTATAGGCAACTGAACCTTCTTCAATCTCACCATGCCTACCAAAAAAGCTAAGCAACATCTCACTAGTGACGTCTGGTGACAATCCCCCAGTGTATAGTTTTCTCTGGGCTAAATCGGGTGCTGTACTCGCCCCAGTTAATCCTTCACATGCTAAATTACAAACAGCAAGTCGACCCTGGAGTTATGGCATTATAGTCGAAAGAGACATAGAGCAAAGGAGTATCAGTCGCTGGTTAACAAAGGCCGTGAACAATCAAGCATGTGATAACAGTAACCAGGTAAGCACATTAGTTTGTGGTAACAGATTAATAAATAGTGGTTGAAACAAAGTTGAACACCCAACCACATGTTTATACTAAACTTAATTGACTATTCGATAAAATTTTGTGAATTACTTTCATCCAAATACAGATCATCATAGAGCAGTTCGCAAAGACAGCACCAAAGTTCAATTTCCAAAGAAAACATGCTGTTAAGGTATGCTTGTTATTCTAAGATCGCTTGCCACGATCCTAGTATTTACTGTTATTTTATTCTTCCCTCATCCACGTTCACAAACCACTTCAGCTCACCACATGAAATTTGTGTTCTTTTAAAGGATGCAGGCACATGTACCAATATTGACATGATGCCAATGCATAAACGGGAAATGCTTGTGTATGCAAGACAATGATAAAAAGATTAAAAAAATACTTGCATTAATCTATAGGCAATATCAATGTAAAGAAATTAAAAGATGCCGATGCCTACATCGATTAGCTTGCTCGGTGCTTTGAGAGCACTTTGTGTTGATTCCATATGTTTGTAAGTGATAAAACCATAGCCACGAGATTTTCCTGTTGCTTTGTCATAAATAACAGCCCCTTCTTCAATTTCACCATGCTCGCGAAATGCCTGTACCAAACACAGACGGTGTTCAGGTACCTTACGAATTAAGAGGGACTCACAGTGAAACTACATGCATAGGTTTGATTAGTTGATTCGTATAGCATTGCCCAAAACTGAAATCATATGCAACAATCATCACCACAGCAAACAAAAAGCACACTCAACAAGCAGCAACACACTCACAGCACACAAGGTGTCTGAAGCGGTATTCCACGCAAGGCCACGAACAAAAAGCTTTCGGTGTACTGGATCCGCACTGGCTAGACTTTTAATTTCTTCGGCAATGGAAGGATATTGGGACCCTCTTTATGCATCAACATGCAAACAAACACACATGCGCATAGTCAATCACACAAGCATACACACTCAAACAGTAGAAGTTACAAGCACATCATTCACCATTCTTCGAAAAAGATAAGACACTGGCAGAACAATCTCAAGACCCCAAATGAGCACAACAAAAGCAGAGACGCACAGCATAAAAAAGAATAGAAGATCATAACCTGCATACAACTTTATAATACAAAGATACAATTAAAGATCTTTTTATAGCATCAATCACAAAAAAACTTAAACCATTATTTTAACTGCTACAGAGTAACTAGTAGAGCAAAAAAAAAAAAACCCAATAACCCAGGAAAAACAAAATTGAATCTTTTTAATGTTTATCAAGAAAAATTAAAATACGCAAACAGAAAGTTACTGAAATAAATGGTAAAAGAGAATGAAATTACGCACAGTCGGGAGAGAAGATCAACGAGCTGGGGTTTGTTAAGAGGGTCGAGAAGAGAACGCAGGTATTCTTGGGTGCTAGTAATTTCAGCTCCATTGCTGCCCTCCTCCATCTTCCTCTTCTTCATAACCTCCATTGCTATTACTTTTACTTCTTATTTTAAGACAACCTCCGGTTTTTTACAGGCTGCACAACACACGGTTTAATATATTCTACTGCCACACATGGTTTAATATGTTCATTTTAAAAAAAAAATGATATCAATTTTTAATTTTTCTTTTTGCTAATTATATAAAAAAAACCCGCTTTAAACTTTTTTTCAGTTTATACCACAAATATATAATTAACAATTTACTAAATAAAAGGATGAGATCATTAAAAACAACTAAATAGAGAGTTATATCATACTTTTCTCTATTTTAAAAATACAAATAAATATTTAATTTTAAAAAGTTCTAAAACATATCCAAATAACTAATTAAATTTTTTAATTTTATAAAAATATAAAAAAATTAAAAAAAACCTCTCTAGAAAAAAACAATCAAGAAGCCGTCAATCTTTTTCATAGAAAAGAAGCAATGGCTCTTTCTTCGTAGAGAAAGAACGAACTGTTCCTTCTCTATTTAGGTGAAGGAGCAGCATGGAGAAGGAGCGAGTTGCTCCTTCTTCCCTTCTTCAATTTGGAGAAGAAGAAATAGTGAGGAGTGGAAGTTTGTCGGTTTGTTCGGAAATTTTTTAATTATTAAAAAATTAAATTAAATTTGTTATTATTTTTAATTTTTTTTGAAGAAGATAGTATTTTTATATTATTAATAATATTAATATCTAATTAGCATATAGGTTAAAGATGATGAAGGACTATTTTATTTTATTTTCTAAATGAAAAGAGTACAATTTAATGTTTTTGGGTAGGGATGAAAATTAAAAACCCAAAATTGTGTACAAAAAACTTTTTTATAAAATCAGGGTATAAATAAAAATAAAAGTTTAAGGTGAAATTTTTTTAAGTAATTAAACCTTTTCTTACTAAACAAAAATTATATTAATTATGCAATACTGAAATCTCCTATAAATGATTATACAAGAATTTTTTAGACACTTCATGAATCATTCGGTTACACATTCATTTAGCATGTGAAAAAGTTGCAAGAACTGAAGATGACAATGAGCGACCATATAAATTGTTAAACTGCAATTTTGGCTAATGACTCCTTTTTGCTTTGCTGCAATATCACATTTAAACAGTCTCCTTTAGAAAAAATTAAAAAAAAATACTCTTTCTTTTAAAATATTATGACTTCTTATTTTAATAAAAAAAATAGAGAAAAAACTTGCCCTTTTAATATCGTTATTTTTTTACTCTAAAACATATACCTACTTTTTATTACTATTTTACTCTAATTATATTTTTTTTACTCTAATCATATTTCATTATACCACTTGTCACTTTCTTCTTCTTCTCTCTCTCTTTCTTCTTCTTTTTCTTTGTCTGTTTTTTTTTTATTCGCTATTTTTTTTCTTCTTCTTTATTTTTTCTCTTCTTCTCCATTTTTATTTTTATTTTCTTCGTCGTTCCTTCATCGCTCCGTCATCGTTTCACCGTCGCTCCGCAGTTCTTTCATATTTGATTTTAGCGATTTTTTTACTATTTCATGGTGATAAGTATGATTTATTTTAACTTTCAGATTTTAATAATATTCTTAATTTTTTTTCAACTTTAGATCTAAAAATATGCGTTAAAACGATTTTGTGATGATAAAAACTATTTTCTGCACAAAAACAATTTTTTACAAAAAGAAACAGTCTCTGATTATCATATGAATATCATTGCATAGTTATATAAGTATCATAACACTACAGAAAAAAATATTTTTTATAAAAAAAATAGTATCTTATTACATATGAGTATCATTGTATATCATACTGGTATTCATAGCATTATACGATTATAATAAAATTATGATAATAGAATGATATGATAATAGTATGATAATAGTATAATAATAAAATGATAAGGTTATAACAATGGTATGATAATATGATACCTATATGGAAAAATAAAAAAATTATGATAATGTACAGATAATAGTATGATTAAGTTTATGATAATAAAATGATAAGGTTATGATAATAGTATGATAATAAGATACTTACATGAAAAAAATTACATAAAAATTATAATAACGAGACGATAATATGATGATACTTGTATTATGAAAAAAATTATGATAATGCTATGATAATATTATGACAAGCCTATGATATATCATGATAAGTAAAATATTAAATAAACAGTAGTATATAATAAAAATATTAAATAAATAGTAGTATATAATTTAAATTAATAGAAAATTTAAATAGTTTAATTAAAAAAATTATTTATAATTAATAACAAAGAAAAAAAGAAACGAAACAGCTATATATTTAAACAAATAAAAAAACGTTAAATGTATTACAAAGATCTGGCGCGCAGGGAGGGAGGGAGGGAGAGAGAGAGAGAGTGAGAGTATGTCAATGTCAGGTTGTGTATGTCAATATTAGTTTACAGGAAGAGAGGAAGAGAAAGAATACATATTAAAGTAAAATTATAAATATTCTTACATGAAAAGTAAAATTATAAAAATATTAAAACTGTGATGTATTTTTACTATCTTTTTCGTGTTGGAGTATAAAATATTATCGTTTTATTTTAGATAAATTTCTCATTCAATTGTTTTTTTTAACCCAAGTTGAGAAACAGTTATAACTAGTCGTATTCCCGCGCATTTGCGCGGAATTAATTAAAAATTAATGAATTTTATTTTTTTTACCATGTATTGCTATTTATTACTTTTTATTATAATTAAAAGATATGAAAAAATCTTAATATGTAAATAATAAAGTCTAATAAAATTAAAATATATTCTACTAATAGATCTATGATATATTTTTTATATTTTATAGTGACATATTTTTTTTTTGAAGGATCACTTTACCTCCTCAATTTGGCACAAAGTATCAAAAACGTTCAAATTAGCAAAATGAGATCACTTTTACCCTGAACTTGGCAAAATGGGTACAAAAACCCCCCTCTCCACTCTCACCTAAGAGAGTGAAATACACTATCTGATTTCAATGGTGGTTTCGGTTTTCTGAAGTGGTTTTTGATAGGAAAAAAGTTTAAAATGGTCCTAATTCTTTTAAAACATTATAAATTAATACCTAATAATTAAAACAAAAAACAATTTAATCCTTCTAACTAAAAAATATAAAATAACAAATCAACCCTCTAAATTATACATATATCACAAACTAACCCTCTAAATTATACATATATAACAAACTAACCCTCTAAATTATACATATATAACAAACTAACCCCAAACTTTCTATAAATTAAAAAAAAACGAAATTTAAAAAAACAGACCCGTGGGTCTGTTCTTCTTAGAACAGACGGGATCTGTTCTTCTTAGAACAGACCGCCGTCTGTTCTAAGAAGAACAGACCTCCGGCGAGGAGGAGCTCCTCCTCGACGGAAATTGTAAAAAAAAATAATTTTTTTGAGAAAAAGTTCATAAAGATCCCTGCTTTAATTAAAGATCCCTGCTTTAATTAAAAATTTAATTAAAAGTTAAGTATGATTAGTAAATATTTAATTAGGAATAATGAGTATTTAAGTAACCCGCTCTCCAATTAAGGCACCACGTCAGCACAGGAGTCTTTTTGTACCGGTTTTGACAAGTTCAGGGTAAAAGTGATACGGTTTTGTCAATTTGAACGTTTTTAATAATTTGTGCCAAGTTGAGGGGGTAAAGTGATTCTTTGTTCATATTTTTTTGTTGGATTTTTTTTTATTCTTGAATGATTCTTTTTTGTTTATTTCATATTAGTTTAAAGCTACTATATTCATGATATATATATACATCATGTACCACAATTTTTAGTATATCTAATTATTTTACAAATTGATAATAGAATTAATATCTATTTTATTTTCGCTTGATGGCAAAAATAAATAAAAGTGATAATAACCAATTTCAAAAATAAATATAAAGAGCATCCCTATTACAATGTCAAATCAAATGCTAAAATTTAACATTTAGAATAAAATGTATATTTTATTCCAGTGTTATATTTTGTGCTAAAATATCTTAAATTTGGTGCTAAATTTGGTACCAATTTTAGCAATATTTAATTATTAATTGGATTTAAATTCTAATTAATAATAAAATTATCGTGAAATAATTTACATTTCTTGCATATAAATAAAATTAGTCGAATAGTTATAATTTTGTCATTTAATATGTCATTTTGCATTCGAGTGAAAGTTAGAAATATATATATTATATGTAGTTTATGTAATGGGTAAAACATCTAAAGAAAAAAATATAATTTTTTTCAGTGGATACAAATACAAAACAATTGAAAAAAATTCAATTATGTCGTTACCAAAGATATAAATATCAATTATTTGTTCATTAAAATCCGAATAACTCTGCAATTCTCTTCTCCAAATTTAAAAGCAAAATCACAATGGGAGAAATAAACAAAATTAAACCTCATTTTGTTCAAAAAATAGTCCTTCATTTTCATGATTGTTCCCTCCGATAACATCATATAATGTGAGTGATTGTTAGACGTTGCAAATATCTCATCTTTAGACCATTTTTTGACCAATTAATCAAAAATATATAAATACAATTCGGTCTACTAAAAAAAGGGAAGTTTTTACCTAGACCTGGTCCATGAAAAATTTATGGACCTATCCAATGAGGTGTTAGAGAAATGAGAAGAAAGAGAAAATAATGAAAAGAGAGAGAAAATTGTGTTAGATTTTTTAACACTTCATTGTAGGGGTGGGCATGGACCGGTTAACCGGTCCATGAGGGTAATTTGTAAACCGGTCCATTATAATACGGTTTTTAAAATTAAAAACCTAAACCTAAAATTTTAAACGGTTAACCGGTAAATTGGTTAACCATAAAAAACGGTTCGGTTTTTCGGTTTTGCGGTTTTTAACCATATAACCATTAGAAATATATAAGAATTTCATAAACCGGTATTAGATAAGAATTTCCCCTAAAAAAATAGGGGTATTTACTCTGAAAAAATCTATACTCTGAACAAAAATCATTTATCAAAAATATATAAATACAATTCAGTCTCTATACTCTAATCATATTTACTTACTTGAGAATGTTTAGGAAAATCCCAACTAAATGAGATTGAGCCGGGATTCAATTCCACTAACCTTTGTAGCTTCGGTTTATATATTATCTAATTTCAGCAAATTTCATCCCTTTTAAACAAAACTTGTCAATTTCTTAAATGACAAATTTTGACATAAAATGAATTTGAGATAGGTAAAATGAATGTTGATGCAGCTTTTACGATCTTTATTAAGATTATGATCATAATAAAAGAAAAAAAAAGTAGTTTATATAAAGTCGTAGTAATTTTTCTCATAAAAATAATAATATAAAAATAAAATAAACATCATAAGATCACATTAAAAAACAACACAAAGTTACATGTCACGTAATCTGTCCAAAAATATATTACATAAAAATAAAATTACTATAATACCATTAATCACATTGAGGCTTAATCAACAATGTAAATAAATACAAATTTAACAAAACAAAGAATAATAGAATAATTTTTTCTCAAAAAAATGATAAATAGTTCACATAATGCTAACTATATTTGGGGGAGAATAAATTGCAAGCCCTCTTAACACAATCTCATTGTCCTGTAGAATTTGATATTTGAAAAAGCGTAGTCACTTCATCCACCATTATTAAAAAGTTCAATTCTGAAACTAAAATAAGGAGATTAATAAGAAAGTAGAATTTTGGTAAAGTTTAAAAATATGATGGAGACTATAAAATGTTCAATCCGGTGATAGAGTTTGTGTATTAGTACAATTACGAAGTTAGGATGAATATAATCTCTATCACCAAATTTTATTGAAGTAATTGTATTGATAGAGTTTGTGTATCTGTTAAACTGAAAATCAATAATAATTATTTAATATTAAAAATTGAAGTATTTTAAAAAAATTGGAAACTCTATAAATGCTCTATTTGGTGAGAATGAATGAGAGGGCTCCGTTGGTCCTCTCAATTATATAATATATAGATGGTTTGACGCATGCCGAATGCCTCCGCAATTTTAGACGATGTTATACCTAGAAAATGATGAAACTGCAATGAGTAATAAACCCTGAAGAATTTGCGCGAACCATACCAACGACGGCAATAGAATCATTAATATTTAAAACTGCATCAAAATCTAGCTTGATCAAACTAGATGATAGTGTTAAAAAGATCATTCATCGTAAACTTATTCCTCATTTATTTCTATATATTTGAAAAATATATATAATAAATTTTATATTACACAATTATTTATCTTGGTGTCATTTTTCAGTTTATTTTTTTATATCATAAAACAAATAATTTAAAATTTATTTAATGTCGTAATGTTAATTATCTATAGCTTGTTTTTGTTTAGTTTCAATTTATGTTTATTTACATTATAAAATAAAAAATAAAATATATTTTATGTTTAAATTATTTATTATTTTATAAAAATAAATATTTGAATTTTTTGACAATTTTATTATTTATATATTATTAAATAGTTAGTTAAATTTTAGTAATGCGATCCAATTAAAATGAAAAAGTTCATTTCCATGAATATAAAGAAAAATAGATGATTTTCAATGAAAGATAATCATATTCTCATTCATAAATAAAGTTTGATAAACCAAACACAAAAATTAATAATCGTTCATTCTCGTTTTTATTTTCATTCTCTTTCATTTTTAAACAACCAAACAATCCCTTACAGATATACATACAGTCCACACTTAACAAAGACAATGAACAATATTCGGCACAAGCCCGGATCCCACGTACATATCATACTATTCAACCATTAATGCCTACTTCGAAAATTAGATTACAACACAGTAAACTGAATTTAATCAGAGACAGAAAGCAAACTAAACAGTATGCGAATAATAAAATGATGATAAAGAAAATTTTATTTGTTGCCTTTTTAAAGATCCCAAAATTGGCTCTAATCAAACTACTGAGTCTTATTTGATGACTATAATACCTCACTTACCTACAGAGAGGAATCAAAAAGGGGCAAAGCTAGAAAATATGTTAACTCCTTTGTGCATAAATCATTGTTCCAGTATTTAATATGGATACCCTCTAATTCGCATTTGAGGTGGTGATCCTAGTTGTTCTTTCTTAATACCGACGAGTGGATACATAAATTGAGATTGTGGAGGATGAGTAGTAGCTGGTGTCATTGGAGGATTTAGGTATGAAGAGTCGCCTATTCCCATTTGAGCTGGTGATCCTAGTAGTTCTTTCGGTGGTGATTCTAATGGTTCCGTCTTAATACGGACGAGTGGATACAAAAATTGAGATTGTGGAGGATAAGGAGTAGCAGGTGCCATTGGAGGATTTGGGTAGGAAGAACCGCCTATTCCCATTTGAGCTGGTGATCCTAGTGATTCTATCGGTGGTGATCCTAGTGGCTCTATCGGTGGTGATCCTAGCGGTTCTTTCTTAATACGGACAAGTGGATACGAAAATTGAGATTGTGGAGGATAAGGAGTTGGAGGTGCCATTGGAGGATTTGGGTAGGAAGACCCGCCTATTCTCATTTGAGCTGGTGATCCTAGTGGTTCTATCGGTGGTGATCCTAGCGGTTCTTTCTTAATACCGACGAGTGGATAAGAAAATTGAGATTGTGGAGGATAAGGAGTAGCAGGTGCAGTTGGAGGATTCGGGTAGGAAGACCTGCCTATTCTCATTTGAGCTGGTGATCCTAGTGGTTCTATCGGTGGTGATCCTAGCGGTTCTTTCTTAATACCGACGAGTGAATAAAAAAATTGAGATTGCGGAGGATGAGTAGTAACAGGTGCAGTTGGAGGATTTGGGGAGGAAGACCCGCCTATTCCTATTTGAGCTGGTGATCCTAGTCGTTCTTTTGGTGGTGATCTTAATGGTTCTTTCGTAATATCGACGAGTGGATATGAAAGTTGTGATTGTGGTGGACAAGGAGTAGCAGGTGCCATTGGAGGATTCGGGTAGGAAGAGCCTCTTATTCCCATTTGAGCTGGTGTTCCAAGTGACTCTTCGGTAATACCGAAAAGTGGATTTGGATATTGAGACAGTGGAGGATAAGGAGCAGTAGGTACCGTTGAGTGACTTGGGTAAGAAGACCCAGGGAATGTTGCCATATTTTGAGGGTACGAGTAGCCGACAAGGTCAGGAGCGGGATGTGCTTTTCCAGACTGTGTGTGACAGCCTGTATCTGGTCCAGGTACCGGAACTAATGGTGCAGGAGTTTGTGCTGTTTTACCTTTGTGTTTTGTATCCGCAAGCTTCACAGTGATACTTCTACCCTGCAACAAGAAGAGCCATAAAACCGTCGAATGAATTCTAGGAAACATAAATCAAGTGAGGACATCTATGTTAATGTAAGATAAACCAGCTAAAAGTTTAGAACTCGAAAGCATCTAGTTGAGCAATTAATTGTCTTTTCAAACTAAAACATCGCTGATCTATCTGCCAAATGTACATGATAATAAGAATTAAAAATCTTGCTCAAGGAAAAAGAAAATCCATTGAACTTCAATTCTCTATCTTAAATAGCTAATTTGAAAATACTCATTATTTACCTCATTCTCAAAGAGATGATAATCAATGGAAGCTATTGGTTTAAAACTTCAACCGCTAGAACATCATAGTCCACTATGGTATGAGTTCGTCTAACTTTACATTTTTTTTCTATTAAATATTGTCTCCCCTCTGCAATGCGTTATTTCAGAAAAGAAGATGCAGCCAGAGAAAAACTAATATCAATAGGCGAAAATACTGTCAATAGTGCGCATGACAGACTTTCTTTACCAGACAAATGACTGATGGCATGCAATAATAGTTAGAAAAACCACAGTTTGATGCCCATAAACAAAATGGCATTCTATTCTGATAACACGGAAATCTGTGTTTTATTGTTGACTTACCCCTAAAAGCTTCAGTGGATCATCTATTGCCCTCTTTGCAGCCTCCACTGTCTTGTACGTGACAAAACCAAACCCACTGCAATTAAGAGAAAATACTAGCTTTCTTATAACTGAGGCAGAGATATAAAACAAAAACTGGGAACAAATTCATATGCGATATGTTGGATTTCTGGTTAAAAGAAAAAACAAACAACAAAATACCGTGATTTATTAGTCTCTTTGTCATAGGCAACTGAACCTTCTTTAATCTCACCATGCCTTCCAAAAAAGCTAAGCAGCATCTCAGTACTGACCTCTGGTGACAATCCCCAAACATAGAGTCTTCTCTGGGCTAAATCAGGTGATGTGCTCGCCCCACTAAATCCTTCACATGCTAAATTGCAGACAGCAAACCGACCCTGGAGTTATGGCATTATAGTTGAAAGAGACACAAAGCAAAGGAGTATCAGTCGCTGGTTAACAAAGGGCGTGGACAATCAAACATGTGATAATAGTGCCCAAGTAAGCACATTCGTTTGCGGCAAGAGATTAATAAATAGTGGGTGAAACAAAGTTGAACACCCAACAACATGTTATGCTAAAACTTAACTGACTTGGCAAAACCATGATCCTACAGTCCATTACAACCGTGTAAGATTACTTTCATCCTAATATAGACCATAGAGCAGCTTAAAATAATAAAAATTATAATATAATAATAACAATAAAGGCAATCGAAAAACAATTTTAACATGTGTCTGGAGGATAGAGAGGGGGACTGTCCATCTTAGTTACAGAGGAGATATAGCCACCAAAACCTACTATTCTAAAAAACAACAAGATCTGGTAACAATTGTGAGATTCACATAAACTTTGCTTAGCTCACAATAAAAATTCATTTTAATACAGTACAACAAGTTTTGATGCCCCACGAGAAATTTTTAAATTTTCATATACTTCTAGATAAAAAAAAACATATTTAATCCTAGACAGTGGATTTGTAGCAGTAGCCACATCAGCAAACTAGATAAAATTTCATTTTATCACTCATGTACTACTTTTGCATAAATCGAGTGAATAACACTAAAGTGATTCATACTAGAGTAAAAAAAACATTTCACTGCAAAACCATCTGCATCAAATTTCTAGATTCAGCACATATTTTTCCTTTAAAAAGCCATTTGAAAAGGATTTTGAAGTGTTTTTTGTTTCCCACCAACAGTAAAACCTAACACACGAAAATGGTCAAGAAAAAATTTTTAGTAATCCAAACAGCGATCAAATTGTCCATATCATTGCATGATCCCAGCTTATGCATCCCCTAAAAAAGCCTCAAAATTCAGCATTATAAAACTGCACATCTAAGAGTAAGTTATGCTAAGGCTTACAAAGAATCCTTTTCCTAAAGTTACATTTTTAACCTTTTCTTAACAATAGTTTTTGTTTTGTTTTGTTTTGACATTTCAAACTGGACCAATGTTTATAAGAATTTTATCTATGTTTGGAAATAAGGTCATTCTACACCCTACACACCACGTCACTAATTTTTTTGTACTAGTTGTAGCAAGTTTAACAAAGTGCATTATCTATTCAGCTCTAAGTTAACAATTAAATATAGATAAAAGGTAAGAAAGTGAATAATGTTATTCTTGGGATTGAAATGCAGAAGTATCAAAAGGACTTTACTGTGTGTTAAAGTTCCAACTATGCTAACACAGGAACTTTATAAGACTAATGTAACTGACTGTACGTGATGGGCAGTGAAGAAATTCCATGTTTATGACATAAGCAATTTAATAGGGCAGGAAAGGGAATTTAAGATGATTATGTGCTAATATGATAAAGAGTGGGCGGAGGGAATGCGCTGAAATAAAAATGAACTAGGAGAGAGCTTAACGTGTGTCAAGAAAAAAAAAAACTTTCTGGAACCTGAGTGCATTTACAGGTTATAGAAGTGAAGGACAAGAGATGAAACTATTTGGCCATGGTAAAAAGCTAAGAGGTGATCAAGGAGGTATTAGCAATACACTTTCTAACAAATTTATTTATGAAGTAAATTAGTGCTAGAGTACTTTGTTTAGATTAATCGCAAATGCAACCTTAGGCCCTCTCCGGCACAAGTTTTAAATTTTTTTAGAATCTGCTTTTTGAAATCGGACTTTCGGAAGAAGATATAAATTCCAACTTCTTCCAAAATGACTTTTGGAATCACAAAGAAAATTTTAAAAATTTTACTCGAAAGGACATAATCATTTCTCCGAATGACTGCGAAAATGGGCCTTGGTAGAATGATTTAAGAAATTTCATATTAAGCAGTATGCAAGGACAGTGCCAAAGTTTCAATTTCCAAAGAAAAGATGATAAACATGTCGTTAAGGTAGCGCTATGCTAGTATATTCTAATATAGCTTGCTAAAATACTAGAATTTACCATTCTTTTGTTCTTCCCTCATCCACATTAACAAACTACTTCAGCTCACAACGTGATAAAGTGTTCTTTTATAGGGTGAAGGCACATGTACACACATTGACATGATGCAAACGCGTAAACAAGAAATGTTGTGCATGCAAGACAGCAATAAAGAAGATTAAAAAAAGACTGGCATTGATCTATAGGCAATATCAATGTAAAGAAACTAAAAGATGTGGATGCCTACATTGATTAGCTTCCTTGGTGCTTTCAGTGCACTTCGTGTTGATTCGATATGTTTGTAAGTGATAAAACCAAAGCCACGAGAAATTCCGGTTTCCTTGTCATAAATAACAGCCCCTTCTTCTATTTCACCATGCTCTCGAAATGCCTGTACCAAATACAAACGGTGTTCAGATCCTTAACAAATTAGGAGAGACTCGCAATGTAATTACATGCATTGGATTGACGAGCTGATTCAAATAGCATTCCCCGGAACAGAAATCATAAGGAACAATCATCGCCCCGACACACAAAAAGCACACTCAACAACCAGCAATACACTCACAGCACACAACGTTTCTGAAGCGGCATTCCATGCAAGGCCACGAACAAAAAGCTTTCGATGTACTGGATCTGCACTGGCTAGACTTTTAATTTCTTCGGCAATGGAAGGATATTGAGACCCTCTTTAAGCATCAACATGCAAACAAACACACATGCACATAGTCAATCACACAAGAATTCACACTTAGTAGTAGAAGTTACATGCACATCATTCACCATTCTTTGAAAAGAAAAATTGAAACCCGCAGAACAATCCCACGACTCCAAATGAGAACAACAAAAGCACAGATACAGCGTAAAAAAGAATAGAAGATCATAGCCTGCATAAAACTTTATAATTGAAAGATACAATTAAAGATCTTCCTATAACATCAAAAAAGAAAAACATAAGCCATTATTTTAACTGCTAAAGAGTACATAAATATGAAAATCAAACACTAAAAAGAAACAAAATTCAGAAAGTGAACTATTTATTAATTTTCACAAACAAAATATCATATTGTATTGCCTAGAATTGAAACTGAAAGCAATTGGAACTAAGGGGGCGTTTGGTTCAAAGTTATGAATGGAAATGAGAGTGAGAATGATTGTCTTGCATATGTTGTTTGGTTCAATAAAGTAGTATAGGAACGAGAGTGAGGAATGATGCAAAAATCAAACTAAATTTGATTCGATTTGATATTATAAAACAATTAGATTTTCCGGTTCGGATTAGTTTTAAACATAGCTTTTTAAATAAACTGAACTGAAAATCCGACTGAACCAAAACTTTGATCAAGTCGATGAGTCTGGTTCGATATGAAAAAAATTAATTCCTTAAAAATTTTGGTGTGGTTCAATTCGGTTAGTTTGATATTATAAAAAATAGGTTTTCGGTTTGTTTCGGTTTTAGACATAATAATTGTTTTTATCTTGTTAACTTCTACTATAAACTAACCCAAAATAATCAACCCAAACTAAAAAACCAAACCGATTTGGTTCGGTTTGCTTTTATAAAAAAATTGGGTTTTCAGTTTAGTTTGGTTTTGGATATAATCTTTTTAAAGTTCTAAATAATCCAAACCAAAATAATTGGCTGAACAGAAAAACTGATCGTACCGACGAGTCCGGTTTGATTTGGAAAATTTACATCCTTAAAATTTTAGTTCGGCTTAATTTAAAAAAGATACATTTCAGTTAGGTTCGATTTGATAATCTAAAAAATTTATCTAATATCAACCAAAACGACCAGTTCAGTTTGATTTGAAAAATATAAATCCTTCAACTTTTCTTTTTTTTTTTTACGAAAAAATTATTTTTTTCATTCGGTTCGGTTAGGTTTGAACAATGAGAATCAATTTTATTTTTTTTAATTTTAATTAATATTTAATATTTAAAAAATATATAAAAAAATTAAAATATATTTTTTATTTTTATTATTTTAAACAAATATTTGCAAATAATTATTTTAAGAATTATATATTATTTATTAATATTAAAATATTTAGTAAAATTTTAACTTGATTACCGTAAAAATGAATTCATTTTCATAGGTGTAGGAAGGAACTAGTGATTCTCATTAAAGGATTGTAATCACATAAATATTTCCAATTCTAAATAAATTTTAATAAAATAAACACAATTAATGCAAATCATCCATTCCTATTCTCATTCCGATTTCCCCTTCTTTTTTAACCAACCAAACACCCCCTATTGATCATCTTCTTCCCTATAAAATAATCACCATCTGGGCTCCAAAGCTAGAGCTCCAATTACTTGTCACGATAATTTAACTACTAGAGCAAATAAAATTGAATGAAAAATTAAAATGCATGAGCAGAAAGCTACTAATAAATGCAATTAAACTAAAGAAAAGAAAGAGAAGACGCACAATCTTAAGAGAAGATCAACGAGCTGGAATTTGTTAAGCGGGTCGAGAAGAGAACGCAGATATTCTTGCGTGCTACTTCCATCGCTGCCCTCCGCCGTCTTCCGCTTCTTCAAAACCTCCATTACTTCTTATAATTAAAGGGATTAGGGGTTTTTTTTCATCAAAAGAGGGATTGGGGTTTTTACAGGCTTCAAAACACAGAGTTTAAATATATTTCTAATTATACTGCCATTTAAATGCAGAAAGCCAAGTGTCTCAGTATTTTTTGGTTTAGAAATAGCATCATGATGGGAGTGGATCAAGTCTTAGCTCCCTTTTGGAATAATTCACATTGAATTGAAATTCATTTATAAATAAATTCTATATAAAAATTATTTATAAATAAACTATACCATTTAAAATGAAAGAATACAAAATTTAAAATTAATATAAATTTTATATATTTATTTTTAAAATGAATTTTAAAATTGAATTTTTTATAACTTTATTTCCATACTAATTTTATAGACATGTTATATTAATATCTAAAAAATAAAAATAATTATTATATTTACTATATTTTTTTATCATACTAGTGTCGTATTACGTGTTTCACACGTGACTCGTAGTGTGACTCGTCAAATTATCAAATAAAATTTAAAATAATAGTTAATTTGGAATAGTTTACTTAAATTTTTTAAATTAATACTCAAATATTATAATTGTAAAAAAATTTAATAGAAAATATATAGTAAAAATTAAAATAATAATTCATTGGAATAGTTTACCTTATTTAGAATTCTATACGATTAAAAATAATTAAAATAATAATCATTAAATAGTCAAAGTAGTATATTTTAAGTAGTATTCTATACCATTATTTCAACATAGTAAATCATTTTAATTTGTACTCTAACTTATCTTAATATATTAGTTTATTTTAATTAGTACCCATCTAAAATTAAATTTATATACAAATTAAATTTTAATTTTAATTAAAAGACCTTTTTCTGACGGAGAAAAATAATAGTTAATCTATACTATATATAAAAGCACAGATTGGGGGGGGGGGGGACATGCAAATTTACGGAATAATCCTTTTTAATATATATTAAATAACGGTTTTATAGTCATTAACAAATTACTTATAATAATTAATTACTAAAAAATTATTATAATTAGAGTTTTAGTTAAAATAAAATTGTATCATGATAGAGGAATATTAATTGAGTATAGAAAAATTAGCTAATCTTTTCCAAATTAATAGGAATATCAATCTTTTAGTTGGACTACACTAGCAACACTATTAATATTATCCAAATCTTTGTTAGTTATGTGTAAATTTACAAAAAAAATTAATTTGATTTTTTTAATTTTGTTTTAAAATAATAATACATGAATTGACGAGTCACGTTACGAGCCACGTGCGTAGCACGCAAAACAAGACTAGTTTAATTAAATATCAACATATGTTTTTTTAAAATTTGTAAAAAAATTAGTAATTATGAATATTAAATGGTAAATAATAACTATTCTTTTATTTAGTTACGGATCTCACTTTTTTTTGGTCAGAGGGTACCTTTGATCCGTTTTTTTTAATAAAAAATCAACGCGTCTCCTGAACTTGTAATATGGAGTCATTTAATTCATTTTTTTTAATTTTTGGATCAAATTAATTGAAAAAATAGGTTTAAAATAATTTTATCGTAACAATTAAAGAATTTTTAGATTTTTTTAATAGCTCACTTTTAATTTTTATTTCACGCATTTTTAAAATATAATTATAAAGTAATTCGATTTAAAAATAAAAAGTTTTAAAGTTCATTGTTCAAAAAAAAAAGTAAAACACTGGGTTAAATAAGTTTAGGGCGGGCCTTGACCTTTATTCATTTTTTTTTAATTGGTGCCAAGATCGGGGTGAAATCCTGTTCGGAATGCTGCTACCACAGTACTACGGTTGTTTGATCTTCTCTTGGCGAATTGGGCCGTCGGAGATTGGAAAAAAGAATGAAACAAGCAGTGGATCAGCATACAGATATCTCCGGGAAACTATGGAGGTGTAATACTTGAAGATTTTTATTCTTCTACATATTTTTGTATTTAATTTTGATAAACAGTGTATTTTCAACTGAAATTCCCTTGTTTAGTCCAAATGATCATGAAAAGTTATGGTATTTTTCTTCAGTTTGCCGGTATTATTGACTTTGATGATTTTGCTTGCTAGTAGTTAAAAGGACTGTAAGTCAAGCTTTTTCTAGAAACTCATTGATGGAGATTTATCTTGCTTTTTTGGTAGACAACAATTTACTTATAGGTATGTGAACAGCATAATAGTAACCAAACATTGACCAAACTGAACCAGCTATTGACTCCCCAATTATCAAAAAACTTATCGTCCACTTAGCTTACCTATTCCTTGCTATATCTATCCTGAATTTTAATTCTGTGCTATTTTTGAGATATTGGGAGTTTTCTTAAGCAGTCATGTCGATTGAGAGTTCTGTATTGATGTCTATGGCTGATGCAACAACTCTATTGCTGTCATTGGCTAATGCAACAGGACATGAAGCCTCATCTTCCATTTCTCTATGTCGTTATGATGTGTTTTTGAGTTTTAGAGGTGAGGATACTCGTAAAAGTTTTACTGATCACCTCTACACTGCTCTGATCCGAGCAGGAGTCCGTGCGTTCAGGGATGATAAGGAGCTTGGGAGAGGCCAGAACATTGAGTTTGAAATCAATAAAGCGATGCAAGAATCTAGAATTTCAATAATTGTGCTCTCTAAGAACTACGCCTCTTCAAGATGGTGCTTGGGTGAACTTGGGATCATCATGGAACGCAGGAGAACTGTCGGGCACATTGTAATTCCGGTCTTTTACGACGTTGATCCATCTCATGTCTCCGAACTGAGTGGGAGATTTGCAGAAGCATTTGCTGAACATGAAAAATGTTTCGAGGTGGAGATGGAAAAATTGGAGGGATGGAAGGCAGCACTTAGAGAAGTTGCAGATCTTGCAGGATTCGTTTTAGAGGACAGGTATGGCATATTCATGTTATTCTTACCTTGTTTTTGGGTCTGAATATTTGATATAAACCATCTGTTTTCCTTTCATTACTTAACGAATTAATGTTGCTTTCTTATATGTGGATAATAACTGAATCTTGGTTTGTTTAAAATACTTTGTCATTTGAAAACAATACCAGTTAAGCTTTCATTAGAATTCATGATATTGCTCTTCATTCTTATCTATGTGCAAAATAGAGAAATAGACATCAACTTCTCACTAAAATTATATTAAAATTCATCATTCAGATCATTCCAGCCAAACATACTGTCGGATGATTTTCCTTAGTTATGAAAATTGAAGAAATCAGAATTATTTCAATTTTTTGCTCTTTTATGGAAATGATCTATAGGTATGAGGCTCAGTTTATTCGCAATATCGTCAAAGACGTCAGGATGAAACTGACTCGTAAGGTTCTAAATCTTTCACCATATTTAGTTGGAATATCTTTTGATGTTGTGAGAATTCATTTTTGGTTACGAGATGAAGCTACCAATTCAAGGATAATGATAATATATGGAGTTGGAGGGATTGGGAAGACAACCATTGCAAAGGCTGTTTATAACATGAACTATGACCATTTTGAAGAAAGAAGCTTTCTTGCAAACATTCGAGAAGCTTCAGAAAAATCCAATGGCCTGCTTCTGATACAAAAACAACTTCTTTCAGATATTCTTAAAGAGCAACCTATCAAGATATACAATGTAGATGAAGGAATCATTAAGATCAAGGAAGCTATTTGTTGCAGGAAAGTTCTTATTATTCTTGACGATGTGGATCAGACTGATCAATTCAATTCCATTATTGGAATGCAGAAATGGTTGTTCCCAGGAAGTAAAATAATCATAACTACTAGGTATGCAGGTTTCCTTACTGTTAATTATGAAGGATCCTCGATACATAAAATGTCAGAATTGGATGATGATTCATCAATTCAGCTCTTCAGCTGGCATTGTTTTGGCCAATATCATCCTCCTGTAGATTTTGAGAAGCTTTCTGAAAGCATAGTAAGTTACTGCAATGGGCTACCATTGGCTCTTCAGGTTCTGGGCTCTTCACTTCGTGGAAAAAGAAAAGATATATGGGAAAGTGAATTAAGGAAGCTGGAAGCACTTCCTAATCGCAACATTCAAAGGATTCTGAAAATCAGTTATGATTCCCTTCAAGATGATCATGACAAATATTTGTTCCTTGACATAGCTTGTTTTTTTGTGGGAAAGGATAAAGATTATATCATCAAAATACTAGATGCTTGCGGTTTCTACACAATCATTGGCCTTCAGAATCTTATCGATAGATGCCTAATAACAATGGATGACCACAACCATATAATGATACATCCATTACTTAGAGATATGGGAAAAGAGATTGTTCGCCAAGAATCGCCTGAAGATCCCGGAAAGCGCAGCAGGTTGTGGCGTCACAAGGATGTTTTCACTGTCTTGAAAGAAAATACCGTAAGAGATTTGCAACTTACATATATATGATGTGTTTGCATGAGAGTATTCTTGCATACACACACATACACGCCCCTCTTTTTGCTTGATTATAATATCAAACAATTTTTGTTAACCTGTTAATAAAGCAGGGAACAGAAGCTGTTAAGGCCCTTTCATTCAATCCAGTTATGCTAGAAGACAAGCATGCCAAATCAAAGGAGTTGGTCTTGAAAACAGAAGCATTTGCTAAGATGCAGAGACTGAAGTTACTCCGACTCTCTAATGCTAAACTTGAAGGAAGCTATGAAGATTTTCCCAAAACTTTGATATCGTTGAGTTGGCGTGGATTTTCTTTGAATTCTTTACCAACCAACTTATACCTGGAAAAGCTAACCGTTCTAGACATGCGCTACAGCAACCTTACATATCTTTGGAGAAAGACCAGGGTATGCTGCTACTAACTTCTTTTAACATTTCATGAAAACTGATTAATTTAGTGGGTTTTCATTGCTTCATTGGTTCATTTTCAGTCTCTTCCAAACTTGAAGATCCTTAACCTCAGTCATTCGTATTTTCTTGTCGCAACTCCCAATTTTGAAGGACTCCCTAGTTTGGAGAGATTAATACTCAAAAACTGCGTAAATATAACTGAGATTGATGAATCTATAACACTTCTCCGGAATATAGTAATATTGAATCTAAGAGAGTGCAAAAATCTCAAACAGCTTCCGAAGAAAATTGCTAGTTTGAAATCACTTGAAGAACTAGTGTTGTCTGGCTGCTTAGAACTTAACGAGTTACCAAAAGTGCTAGCAGAAATGAATTTGAGAGTGCTCGCTGTTGATGGATGTTCGATTAATAAACTACTTTCTATAAATAGAGATGCAACTAGTCCCAGGTTGTCATCAATCACATCATGGGAATCAACCTTCCGTTCTTGGTTATCACCGAGTAGAGGTGCGAAATCCATGAGCTTTTCATTCACTTTTCTACCAAGCTCTCTGGTAAGTCTAAGCCTTGCTAATTGCAATCTATCTAATGATCATATTCTGAAAGATCTCAGCATGCTACCATCATTGCAACGTTTAAACCTAAGTGGTAACTCTTTTCATGCAATACCAGAAAGCATTAACAACCTTACTTTGCTCCACTCCCTTATCTTAGACCACTGTGAAAGTCTGATATTACTTCCAGAGCTTCCAAATAGTTTAAAGGAATTGAATATTAACTATTGTAGCTCACTGGAACGGATCACAAATTTACCAAACTTGTTCAGAAGATTGATTTTTAGATCTTCTGGTTGTGAAAAACTGGTAGAGGTGGAAGGTGCTTTCAAATTACAACCAATTAGAGAAATTGACATGGAAATGATGAGGGCACTGAAATTGATCAATTTGGACTCATTGGAAAGCTTACAGGCAAAAATGGTCAATTGCCTCACAGCAACTTCAAGAACAACTTCAGTCCAGGTTCTTTCTCACTATCTCTAGTTTTTAATCCCAAACAAAGCCTTTTGCTTATATTTTCTAATTATATCTTGAAATGAATGGCTCAGGTGTTGCATGAATGTGGTATATTTACTACTTATCTTCCAGGAAGTGAAATTCCAGAATGGTACAACTTCCAATACCCAGGGAATTCATTTTCTTTTACTGTTCATCTCTGTCAAGGGCAAAAGATTGTAGGGTTGAATTTGTGCGTTGTATATGCATGCAACGAATCTGGAAGTCAGCTTTCCCAGGATTACATTTTATTTGGCACTGCTTTTGCTCTTATCAAGAACACAACCAATGGCTTTTTCTGGACCTACAGCCCAACGTTCTATCAAATTCCAGGAAAGAATGGTTGTAATCTGTGGTTAAGCCATTGGAAATACCTGGATCAATTGGAAGATGGAGATGAGGTATATGTGGGAATAACTATGTCCACAGGCATTCAGATTAAAAGAATTGGAGTTCATCTTGTCTCTGCAGATGAAAAAGAGGGTACCCAGACCCGATCAATTATTTGCTCTCCATGGTATCAAATTCTCAGTAATGCAGATGTGTCAGCGTTTTGGAACCGGATTGGGTATGGTCTCAGCTATAATAATTATAACCAGGACGTTCGGCAACTTCGTTGGGATATGTATCGCAACGGTCTGAGGTCTGATAGTACTAGCCCGCAATTGAGCTCTGTGGTCAATGTTCTTAATAGGATGTATAAATTTATGGGTTTTCAGCGAGGGAGTAGTTCCCTTTAATGCCAGTATTCTAGAGTATTTGGGGTGTTCGGAGTACTCGGCTGAGCTGCAGGACTACCTCTGACAATGAAGGGACGTCCGATTACTAATAATTCTCTAATAGTCATCATGCTGGCAAGATATCGGATAGCGCTCGGGAGGTCGAGTAGATGGCCGAGTCTTTTCTTGTCATGTCACTGGGCAATACTCTATTGAGTAATGCTCAGAGCATGCTGCCGCTCACATTCTTGCCGGTGTTGGAAGACTTAAATCAGGTTGGTTTTTATGACTAGAGTTCAGTTCTTTTAGCATATTTATGCAACTGTATGGATAGGACTGTCTGAGGAGAGGCCTAGATCTGTGTTTTTCTGGCATGCTGTTCATTAGAGTACTTTATGACCCTTTTATCGCGATGTTCCAAATGCTTATTTTCTATATTTTTCAAATCTGGGGCATTGAGATGGGTAGTTTTGTCCGATTTCAGTTTTGAACTGCCCAAGTCTTTTCCTTCAATAGGCTATTGGAGATGTTCCTGCATTTGCAGAGATCTTGTGAGTTCTCACCGAGGTCGCATTAATGACCTTATCTGGGTTGTAAACAACAGAACACAAGAAAATTCTGTTATCATTTGCAAATTGTATTCAGATTTATACTTGAGTAGTATATTTGCAGATTATGCATGCGTGGAATAGACATCTGCAGATGAATTGACCGCCTGGTCTAAAGCTGCTCGGGAGCGATTTGGATTGTGTTTCTTGCTGCACGAGCCCAGCTATCGATCCTCATATTTAGGCGAGGGTGCATCACCAGTTGGTAGGTCCCACTCATCGCTCTATGTTGTGGGTGATAAATCTCAATTTTACCAAAATTTTAAGATAATTTAGATACTTAATTGTAATTAATTATTTAAGAGTTGGTGTATGTTTCGATGGTTTAATTGTATCTTTTCATGATTTAAAGTGTCGGAGAGCCGTTTCTCATTTAAGGTCTCCAAACTGAAACTGCCACAATTTCTCCGAATTGATATGTATTGAAATAGACATCCATATCTTTCATAAGAATCAAAATAAGCTTTATGTGTATTTACAAAATTTCGAGTGAATCAAGAAGCTGTTCTTTAACCATCGCACATCACACTTTTGCTTCATAGTGGTATCCACCCTGTAATTAAAACTCGATCAAATTGTAGATCGTAAGATTTTTATATAAAAATCAAGAGGACATATATTATAAACTTCCCTATTTGAAGAAGAAAACAACTCAAACAGAGTTAATAAAACCCATATATAGTTGATAAAACTACCAAAGAGGGAGAAGAGAAATAATAACTAAAATATATAGGGAAAAACTATTTATTTATTGTAGATAGATATACAGATGCTTATTTTAGGATGTATAGAATTATAGTAATAAGCTTTGTGTATATTTATTTACACTACTAATCTTTTGAGTGAATCAACAAGCTGCTCTTCAACCACTGCACATCACACTTTTGCTTCATAGTGGTATCCATCCCTGTAATCAAAACCCAATCAAATCATGCATATACAGCCTCTAAAATAGATTTTGAAATGTTCTACCATATTTTTTAACGGAAAATGGGTTAATTACTAAAAAAATTTACTCGGTTCTTAAAATTTTATAATTTAATTATATTAATGTTTACAATATCATGCATGACATTTTAACCTTTTATAAGAAATGAGCAAACCTTGATGAGTCCTTTCTCAGTGCCACACAAAACAGTGTCATTTGCCGTAAGGAGGCTTGTTATTTTGCTGCCTGCTGATATCCTTCCCACGTTCTGTTGTCTTCCTCTCAACCAAATCTAAATTCAAAATAACAGTTTATCAAACTGAATATCACCTTTTTATTAATATATGTAAAAGAAAAAAATATAACAACGAGCTATAAGTCGAATGGTATAAGCTCAGAATAAAATTGAACTTATTGATCAATAGTGGAGACAAAGATGTGTACCTGAAGAGTGGTGGATGATGAGCTGCAATTCAGGTATATGAAATCTTCTACTACTTCCATAGCTAATATGTTTCTGCTTTTATCACTAATTATTGACATTTGTGGCTTGTAATTTGTTCTTAATTCCTGCAACATTTTTTTTCATCAATCGATTGTAATTCATCAGTTTTCAGTTTTATTTTGTTGTAATTACCTTAATTTTGGAACCCTCAACATTTGAACTTGCACTGTAAAGCCAGTCTTTGTGAAGAACAATTGAATTGATCGGTTTGTTTTGCATTATCCAGCTTTTAGTTGGCGGTTTGATCTCTCGCTCCTTGTTGTTGATCATGGTTAATTCCTGAAAATTATGAAGAGTGTTTTAGCTGTAATAAGATTAGAAACTGGGGATTTTAGGTCAAAATTTACTGTTTCCTTTTGAGTTTTAGGTTTAAGGGAAAACAGTGAACTCTCATAATTTGAAGAGAAACGGTAATTTTAATCTAATATTATTTGAGTGATAGTAATTATCCGAAAAATTGAGCAACCTGTATGCTTGAATCCATGCAGCCTGCGTACAGCTTCCCCTGCATTGCACTCATGCATTTCACTTTCTTATTCTTGAATACATCTTTGACTACACTTTTCGATGAATCGAGCACCTTGATTCCGTGTCCTTGTGTAATTACAAAAATCATCTGGCCGTAGGTTGTTATCTTTTGAATTGGTTCCTTCAATGCTATGACTTGAACACATTCCACTTTTCGGTTGACCATTTGCCAAATCTGCAAAATGACATCACTTTAGATACTGAATGCTTTAACCAATTGCGAGTAGCTCAATCGATACTGAAATTATTTTCAGTATCGTGAAGTCTTGATTTGGGGTTCCGAAATATAAGAAATTTGAAAGCTTTACATTTCCTGCACAGTTGAAGTACACAGGTCATACCCTAATGGTTTTATCAGAAGAACCACTTAACAAGCTCTCCCCTGGTTCAGCAAGTGAGAAACATGTTACTGCTTTTTTGTGCTCTTTCAGGTCCGACACAAGAGTAGCTGATTGATGTTTGATATCCCACACCTGTTTAGTGCTCATGTAAGTCTTTTACTACAGTCAAGTCTTTAAACTCTGCATTTGTTTGTTGTTCATACCTTGATTGAACCATCGGCATAGCCACTATAAAGCAATCCTCTATAGTAGATAAGCGCAGTTACAGCTCCGCTTTTTCCATGCTTTGCCTCCAAAATTTGGGTATGCACGCAGGATATGCGCTGTTCTTGCCATTATAATCAAGAGTTTGTTTTTTTGCATTAGATATGGCCAACAGAATCACTTAAATTTAACATGCATTAAGATACTAACAGATTTGTTTGGTAAATAAAATTCTGCTACTCTATGTAGTTCCTCGGCTATCCAGGTTACGCCTGAAAAGCGCCTGAGGGACTCTCGTACTCCTTCTGAGAAATGGATTAGTTTCTGCATCCCTGCACAATAGATCATATTTATCTAAATAAATCACTTAGTGACTATGTTGCATGAAAATGAAAATGATTAAACAGGAATCGGGAAACATCGAAACAACAATTTCTTACAAGAATACGTTATAAATATAAAGTTTCGGAGTTTCAAAAGATTTTTGAAAAAAAAAAGGAAACAAAATGCCAAAATATAAGATTTGACAAGTTTATGTACAATATAGTTACTCATCGTCATATATGCTAGAGGCTATTGCTCTAATGTAAGTATGGCCATTATTACCTCTGCCAGAAGTGAAGTTATAGATGGACAGACATGCTAGCAGTCTTTCTTCAAGCTCCATTCCAGGGTGCAAAAATTGCTCAACCCCATTAATCAGCTTCTCGCAGGCAGAATTTCTTAGACTGTTTGGATGCTTGGATATTTCACACCCAATCCAAGCAATTGCTATCAGACAATTCCGAGATACCCTCTTGATATTACTTCTTAGACCTTTCTCCAAAGCCTGGAAGATGGGTTTCCGCATGCTAATGAAGCCTTTTGCAATCTTGCTGCACCATGTGTCAACATCGGCATCCTGCATTTCATGAACCCATAATCTCTTCAGTTAACAGATTGAACGACACTGTTTTCAATGATTTAATTTCTTTTCTTTTCTTCTTACATCTTACCTGCAGGCTTTCGTCTGACCAATCAACGTTTCTTATCATATTCCGGTAATACAAAGATGTCAAGCCAGCTTTTTTCACCAGAAAAGCTACGGTGTATGGCTCCCCTGTCCAGGTATAAGTTCCTCCAAGGTTTGCTAATATGAAAGTAGACAATTGCTGCAAAGCAGAGTTTTCCTCAGATGTCACTGACTTCAGTATGATCTGCATTGCCTCTTCCATGAAAATACTTTTATCAGATGACTGTTCCTGCATACATTCTTTATCTGATGAGTTGTTCTGCTGCATAATTTCGATATCAATCAAGTCGAGTGGTGCTATGAGTTTTTCTAGTTTTTGAAGTTATAGAACTAACCAGCACATCCAATTGCAGCAGTAAATTTGCAGCTAAAATTTGATAATCTGGTTCTAGTTCTTGGAGACACTGCATCAATGAACGCATTATGTCATCACTTCCTTCTTTCCATATCCGCTGTAATAGGCTGATGGATGATGACCTGATTGATGAGCAAAGAAATGAGCTTAAAAGAAAATGGAGCATTAAATATAGTATGATAACTAGAGCTAGCAGTCGTTGACTCATTATGTTATTCGCATGCGTAGATTGTGCAAATAATTTTCGTAAAAACTACATTGCATGGAAACTTGTCGGGTCCTATGTTGGGCGTTTCATCTAAATAAATGCTTTTGAAACTCCAAAACTCAAATAGTCTATATTTATGAGCTATTCTTATAAAAAATACTGTTCACAGTTTCATGTTTTGGCATTTCTTATTTTGATAGTGTCGAAATGGATTTTACTTTAACGTAACATGTACTGACAATGAAAATGAAAATGAAAATCATACCTTGGCATGTAGAGGATTTCATGGAAAAACTGAAGAGCAGTACACTTCGAATGCTTCTCATTACTTTGTAAGAGAAGTTTAAATGGAGCCAGAGGAGTAAACTGTGATATATATTTTCTGCATTGTCCATCAAACTGCATGCACTTTATCAGAATGTTAGCCATAGATATGCATTCTTGCAGATTTTGATATCTAGCAATATCTAGCAGCCTACTGAGAACTTTAGGAGAGTTGATTGCGGCCAAGTGCATATTATTGGTGGCGCAGTCAAATGCAGTTACCAGCACTTCAATAATCATCAATGACGCGGCAGGAGGTGTAAGTAACGGAGCAGCAGGTTTTTCTTTGTAGCTGTTTGAAGTGCACACTATCTCCATCAATGCCGGTAAAAGTTCTAATGTTTTTATTTCTGTTGGAGGAGGATTTATAAGGTAGATAAGAATAGCAGCCTCGTGCACATTGTGTTTTAGAGCTGTTGCCAAATCGCATAACCTCAAGCCTTTCTTCTTGATGTCTTCTACAGCTGATTTGTTAACTGATACAATGGTTGTAAGTATAGACATTGATGCCCTTATGACTCTTTCCTCTTTAGAACTTGAAATAGCTGTTAGCAGCTGATCTAGAATAACATCTTTTAAAATACTGTACTTGATCCCCTTTTTGCTGTTCAACAATTCATACATTGCTGTAACCTCTATAGCATAATCTTCCTCGCCTTTCTCTAACCCTTCCGAGAAGTACAGTTTTGAAATTGCTTTCTCAAGTATTGCCATTAAGTCAGTGTTGGAATCTTTTCCAGAACTCGGACAAGGCTCAATTAGGCTGTTTTCGCTATGCAAATTCTGTTTTCCTCGTGTAGCTCTTCTCTGGCGAGCTGCAGTTGCTTCTTCATTAGTCACCTGTGCTTGGTGTTGCCATAATGGCCTCTGAGCTGAATTATCTTCAATATCGCAATCTAGAATTGATTCAAACTTTTTATTTCTCAGTTCCAAAATGGACAAATCAAATTCGCAGATCGAACTGGGGATTCTACGAGAAGGTAATCTACTAATCTTTACTTCATTTTGTTCACTAGCAGATGACAAAACCATCATCCTGCACATTTTATCCATTGTGTTGCACGAAGCCTGCATTGTCCTGCACCAAAATTATAAGCATGTTTCCGAAGTCAATATCTCTGTAGAAAGCTTGTGCATTTAGATAAAAAAAATTCCATAGTTTTGTTTTTTGAACATAACTGAGCACAAACTTCTGGTTGCAGATCATTTTCACCTGCAGTTCTGATTGGGCATTTGTTGTCAGCCACACAGACCTGATATACAGAGAATAAGTAGCCATTTAACTATTATGGTTCAAAAATTCACTAAAGCATTTAGATGCATAATTGTATGCTTAGCTAGTTTCATTTTAAACAATTGTGTACCTCTTCATCAATTTCATCCATATAATAACTGCAGCATGAATTTACCGAAGTCGGAGTATCGGATTGGGATTCCATCAATGCTTCCTTGAGGCATTTGATGCTTGTATAAGTTTCTCGGTTGTCAGTCGGAATTTTTAACATAGGAGCTTGATTGAAATGATTAATAGCTTCACTATCATTTCGAGTTTCTCTGATTAATTTTGGTTTATCTTCCATATAATAATTTTCTTGATTGAAATCCCGCGGCTCATCATTGCAGAATGAAGCTTTTCTGCTTCTGCAATGCCACTGAGGAGTCTCTCCATACAACATGACCTGATAATATATTAGCCAGTGTTTGTATCTCCTGGAAATCTCCCTGATTGCTTGGTTGACATTCGCCTTATTAAGAAAATCTGCGACAGAATCAGTACTTTTGCCTAGTTTCTTTTCACTACCCATTACCTCCACTGAAGAAAAGAGACTAGCGCAGAGTGTCGGGGCAAGTTCAGCTCGAACTAGTCTCGGGGAGACCAAAATTGCTTGAAGAAAGTGCAAGGTGACTTGCCAATCGTCATTTTGGAGTTTCCGAATCATTGACAGATAAAAGTACGAGCAGCAAATCAAGTATTGATTTTGAATTCCAGCTGTGACTCCATGCTCATCAAGTAATGCAGGAGCCTGAAGCATACTTTCTGAGTTCTTCAGCTTATTCGATTTCTCTTCCGCGCATTTCGCCATTATCGCAGCTTCTATATTCTGTATACCCCAATATAGATTGGACAGAATTGAATGTTCAGATAATTCAAAGAAACTCTTCGAGTTTCCAATATTGAGCTTGGAAATGCATCGAGATTTCAGAAAACTCCATGATTCGACATCCGCTAACAGCTCGAAAAAGTAGTCGTTTACTGCAATTACGAGTGATTTAATCGATTCAATGCCCGGTCTTTCAAAATCATGTGATAATGGGGAGCAGGAGAAGGAAGAAGTAGAAGAAGCCATGGATTTGGAAACCATGGAGAAAGATAAGAAAAATGGAAGAATGAGAGTGATATATAAGTGATAGGGAAGCTATAAACAAATTCTCGTGACCGTTACAGCAAATTTTGTAACATTTTGGTCCCTCCATTTTCTTAACTTGTGCTTGAAGACAAAATACTGGCCTGACTTTTGCTTTGCCATTCACTCAAGGAAATAGGGATGAAATAAAACAAACTTTGATTTGTTCAATTATTTCTGCATATGAATAATGTTAAATACCAGCTAGTGGTGAAAAATTTGGCTTCTCTTAAGCAATCTTTTGGTTTTAAATTTTGATAATAATGTTATCTTCCTTGTAATGTATTCTAATAATTCAATTCTGAATTAATCAAGCATAAATCCAAGGTTATCCAAGTGAAAAAATTTATTAAACATTAAAGTAAAGTTCTATTTTTTTTTTATAATAAGTTGATTACTCAAAAAAAAAGGTTCAGTAATTTGGACTTCCTAATATTACAACTTCTTGCATGTCTGTCCGCGGAAGTACTAATGTTGTTGTTAACCGTTGGGGATATAGTATCATTTCGCCCATTAATTTCGAGTAAATTATATAAAAAATTATTTTCAGCATTTTTTTGACAAATCAAAATCTCAACTTATTCAATTTGAATCATTTTAAATCCTAAGATTTTAATTTGAAATTAAGATTTTAGTTTGAAAGACACCCACGATTAATCAATACTAACGTTTAGTGTTGAAATGATTCCAATTGGATAAAGTATGGGTGTAATTTCTAAAAAAATATTGAAAATAACATTTTTTGAGATCTTGATAAAGTTGAGGGGTTGAATTGATTCATTGTTTATCTATTAGGACATATATACTTTGAAAGCATCGAGGCAAAGAATTGCATTTTGATATAACAAAGCTTATAGTATGTGTGTAGTTGGACCACCGCAGAATGCATGCATATGTTGACTTGACAGAAGAAGCTTCACAATTATCCAATAATGGTGGGATCATGTAATATCCAATTTGTTTGATGCTCACTATTATTTCATATTCGTGAAAGTCCTGACAAGTTCCAAGAAAAGGGATTATTTTTTTTTTTTTTTTTTAACAGAGATAGAATTTTTATTAAAAATAAAGGTACACACAATTGTTCCATAATGATTACAAAACAGACAACATAAGCTGCTAATAAGTTTCACTCTTGAAATGAAAATTTCACCTCTTGAACCCAGTTGTGTGCTGCAGAATTTTGTTGTCTTGGGATAAACCGGATTTTTGCTGAATTGAAGGTGTGTTGAAGATGCCAAATGTCATCACAAATACCCTTATAAGTCGCAATATTACATTGTCGACTATTGACTGTATTGGATACTTGGAGGGCATCGCCTTCAAAAACCACATTAGTCCAGCCTAAAGAGAATGCCCAGTTCATAGATTCACGAAGGGCTAGAAATTCCAAAATACCTGGATCCCATATGTATGAAAAAAAGGCAGAGAATTTTTTAAGTGCATTGCCCCTGCAATCCATTGCAATTACCCCTATAAATCCTCGCTTATTACGTTTGTCCACAGCTGCATCATAATTTATCTTGATGGATCCTGATGGTAGACTAGAAACTTGTGGCACATTTTGATTCTTCGCCGGTGGTGTTGGACGGGTAAGAGAATTCTGACTTTCCTGAAACTCTTGTAATTCCTTTTGGCTTGAAGATATGATTTCTGAAAATAAATCTCGCTGGTCTTTGAAAATTAAATTGTTACGAGATTTCCATATATGCCATATCAAAAAGCAAAAAGTAGTTTCCGCCACTCCAGATGGATCCAATTGAAGAAGACTATGAATAGAAGATTTCCAGAATTCTGGGAATTGTTGATTGGTTAACCAAGTTGGACGAAAAGAAAGTGGTGAAGAGAACCAAACCTGTTGAGACCGAGGACACAAAAAGAGCAGATGCATAATAGTTTCAGGCATGTCACAAAATTTGCAGGCCGCAGGAAACTGGAGTCGATTGGAAAGAGCTTGAGCCGTTGGAATTCCACTATGAAGACATCGCCAGATGAACACTTTAATTTTGCTGGGAGCTGCAATATTCCAGAGATGTTTCCAATCTGGTTTAGAAAAACTGGGAACCGAAGACTGAATCTGATTCTCAGTTTGTAGTGCAATGTAATATCCAGATTTGACAGTGTATTGCCCTGTAGATGTGAAGTGCCAAATCAACTTATCCTCATATTCCCAGTAAGGTAGTGCCATCTCTAAGATTTTTTGAGCATCTTCCGGGTGGAACAATTGTAGAACCCAAGTTGATTTCCAGTTTCTACGAGTAGAGTCGATAAGATCATATACAGAAATTGGAGGCATTGTGGTGATTGGGTTACATCTGGGAATAAAAGGGAAAGCCGTGGGGACCCAAGGATCATTGAAGCAATTGATAGATCGTCCACTGTTAATATGCCATCTCAAGCCTTGAATTAATAGATCACGACCCCAACATAAGCTTCGCCAGCCCCACGAAGGTCTTGTCCCAGGTTGTGCATGAAGAATTGAGGTTGTGGCAAAATATTTACCTTTATAGATTTGGTGAAGAAGGGAGTCTGGAGAATGCATTATACGCCACACCTGCCATTGATAGGAACTTTTCTTTCCACCCTGACAGTTTGGCCATGATACACGAAACAATTCCAGAGAAGGTTTGTTCAAGAAAAGGGATTATGGGAATGAAAGATCAACATGGCGATCCACAAATTTGATTTTTTTTTTAAGGTGGTAAAAAATATAAAGTGATTTAAATTTTATTGTAATTTTATAAAGATGGACAATACAAAAAATTCATAGAAAAATAAAAAATTTAAGGTTGACAACTAATTTATTGATTATAGAAATAGTACTTTTTTAAAGATTTCGTTCGTTCAAAAATACTTCATATTTCTGAATTTTTGTTTACATTTCAAACTTTCAAAATCAACAGTTTATCCCACTTTCCAATTTTCATTTCAATTGTATCCATTTTTTTAAATTGGATTTTCTTTATGTGAAAAAGTTTCAAATATACCATTCATATCTGACATATAGTTCTAAATTTTTAGTATTTTTTAAATATTAAGAACTTGTTTAAATTACTTGTCAAATATGAAGAACATATTGAAATCTTTTTCAAAGTGGAGAAACTCTAATCGTTATAAAAATGGATACAATTGAAATTTGAAAAATGAGGTAAATTTGACGGCTTTAAAAGTTTGGAATATAAATGAAAAAAGTTGAAAAGATAAGATATTTTTAAATGATTAAGCGTATTTTAAATATAAATATATAAAGTGAGGAATTATCAATTTAGGTTCTGTGTAGGACCGTAGGTTAGTCCATGCCTTCATCACCCATTAAAATGGTAAAAACTGATTATTTTTAAAATTTGAGTCTCACAAATAGAGAAAAACTACCATTGTGTCACGACCCATTTTCAAGAATCGTGACCGGCGCTAGGGTATGGGTATGGTTGTACCAAAACCCGTAGCAAGCCTTGCGGATAACAACTTAATTACATTTAAAACAAAGTACCTGCAGAAAACCACATGCTCGGGGGCAACCGAGACTTCAGCCTAATCTAGCAGTACAGATAAGCAGCATATATTTAAAGTACGCTTTATCTCAAATAAACTCCAACATGGCAATATAATATAAATTCCATAACACTGAATCATGCCACAAGCGATAAGTAATAGTTGGACCAATCCAACAACAATAGTCTAAAATATAAATGTAAGACTAAGACATGAATAATATGAAACTACTACTGCGGTCTAAGAGTTTAAAATAGTTCGACACTTTATTTCTGAAATAAATAAAGAACCTCCGAAAATGAAGAAACGGAGATCGACCAAAGCTCAAATCATAAACCTGGAAAATTTGGGAAAACAACGGGGTCAGATTTACTGAGTAGAGTTTATATAACCATTTACATTTATTAAGTTAAAAACCTTTAAAACGTTTAATAAAACATTTTCATTATGGATTATCAATGAAACCCTAAACCACAATTCTAAATCCATTGTCGTGTCGGTGAGACGTATCTCAAAACCGATCCCCGACTATCACTTAATAAATAGTGAGCCCAGGAGACGTATCTTCCACCGGTGCCCTCACTAAGGTGAGACGTATCTCAAACCTACCTCAATACCATAATCATTACCGGTGCGCACGCAGTCCCGATGATGCCCATCGAGTAGCACGTTCCAAATCAAATCCACAATGCCGAAAACAGTTCGAAAGCTGTTTATACATATACATATATACAAAATATAATAGTTGCTTAATAAAGAGGTAAATAGAGATATAAACTCACTGCTTGCTATTCCACGTGAAACTTGACAAGCAATCTAACTTTGATTCGCCTCTGAAGTACGAGCAGTCGACAGGTCTAAATAAAATATTGAAATCGTCATTAAAATCAGAGCCTAACTCTAAGGAGTACTAGACACCACATATAGGAATAGCACAATATCAAGTCAAGCGAAACACAGCCAAACAGAATGGACAATCAACACATAATGACCCGAGTCCAAATATGAACAACATCGAGTAACACAATACTCAAATAATTAATAAGACCACAAATAAAATAAGAAAAATAAGTAAAAGCTAAACCATAAATTAGCCAAATTGGCACGTCAAGCCAATATTTTCAAAATAATAATAATTACCAGAGTAATTGTATAATTATAGGAAAATAATATAAATATCGTTTTCCGATTATAGTTATCAAAAACAATTTAAATTATAATCGCAACTAACCTTATATTTATTTTTAAAATAATGTTAAAAGTTAGCAAATTAGAAATCAAAACGATAATCGAAAGTTCGATTTTAAATTGACGTTTTCACAAATTAATAACCTTAATAAGTCATGAAAGCCAATTAATAATTAATAAAGAATGTAAATAATCCCAACAATTTAAATATAGCCACTTATGAATATAATATAAGCATAACTAAAATCAAATGGCCAAAAGTTTAAGAACTGAAACTTCCGCCAAAATCAATTAATTAAAAGTCTAAGAGGATTTCTACTAATAATATGAATATCAAATCCCAACCAATCATCTCCATCACAGTAGTAATCCCATAACCCATTAAGTAGAACCCAAACCCAAACAAAAGAATTCAAAAGAACAGAAGCCATTAATGAGCTTCAACTTACAGCAGCAATTCCAAAACCGTAATCAAATCAATAATGAAATCAAATATCCAAGAAATTTAAAAATAGTCCATGCCGTCAAATGATCAAGCCAAAAGAACAAGAGCCAACATGAACCTTAAAAGCAAGGAACAAGAGTCTATCGACAGTGGCCATGAACATCGCAGCCAAATATTCAAACGAAGGACGAAACCGAAACGAAATAAAAAGATCGAATCAAGGCAACAATCATTGTAATAAACGGCGAATCGAAACGGCGTAAAAACGAAGAGATTGAACGTACCGTTATTGACTCCGAAACGTAGCGATGATAGAGAACAACCGGAATATATGAACGAATCAATCAAAACTCAAAATTATACCTAAACGATAGAGATAATGGTTAAGATCGGTGATGCGATGTCGAAACAAAAGCATAAGAACAATGAGAATTACCTACCGGATTGACGTGAATTAAACGAGAACAACGAACGTTATGATTTCTGGGATTGAGAGGAGAAGGGTGGCGGCAGAGTGTTGTTTAAATGTTGAGGAAAATTTAGGTTAGTAAGGAAACGTGATGGCAGCAATGTTATGATAGAGGGGAAGAAGAAGTTTAGCTGCATAATTAATCATAGGAACAAGTTATATGGCCCTTTCATATGTAACTAACGCCATGGGCTTTTCATCTTATGGCCAAACCACACATTAATGGGCTTATCATGCTAAAGGTATGAAAAAAAAATAATCACGTGGAGAGGGAAATGTGCATGGCTCATTTTCATGCATAAAAGCTTGCCTTTTTTTTTTTTTTCTTTTTCTTTTAAAATTTAATAATACACATTAAACACGAATCGGACCACGATCGAATTTACGAGCGATTAAAATAATAATAAAAAAAAATATATATAATTTAAAAATACGGGATATTACATTCTCCCCAACTTATTAAAAATTCGCCCTCGAATTTAAACACATAAACAAATAACATAACAACAAACGTAGTATTGAAATAATCAACTAAAACACATAAACAACGATACACATACCTCAAGGAAAGAGGAAAGGGTAACGTTTCCGCATATCGGACTCTGTTTCCCAAGTGCACTCCTCTATAGAGTGATTACGCCACAGAACCTTGACCATCGGAATCTCCTTGTTCCGCAACTTACGCACTTGCGTATCAACAACCTCAATTGGCTGTTCCTCATAGGACAGCTCCTGGTCAATCTCAACGCTCTGAGGCACAATCACATGTGAAGGATCTGAGATGCACTTCCTCAGCATAGAAACATGAAAAACAGGATGTACTAACGACATGTCTGGCGGAAGAACCAGACGATAAGCCACAGCTCCAATCCTCTCTGAAATCTCATAGGGACCAATGTACCTCGGTGCCAACTTTCCCTTGACACCAAAACGAACCACGCCTTTCATAGGCGAAACCCGAAGAAACACAAAGTCTCCCACCTGAAACTCGATGTCTTTTCTCTTCGGATCAGCATAACTCTTATGCCGACTAAAAGCTGTCTCCAACCTCCGTTTTATCAACGGTACCTTCTCTGAGGTAATCTGAATAATCTCAGCACCAGACAACTTCCGCTCGCCGACCTCTTCCCAGCAGATAGGAGATCGACACTTGCGTCCGTACAGAGCCTCATAAGGTGCCATCTCAATGCTCGCATGATAACTGTTGTTGTAGGAAAACTCAATCAACGGCAAATGAGTATCCCAGCTACCCTGAAAATCAAGAATGCACATCCTGAGCATATCCTCCAACGTCTGAATAGTCCTCTCAGACTGACCGTCTGTCTGAGGATGAAAAGCTGTACTGAAGTCCAGCCGAGAACCCAAGGACCCCTGTAACGCTTTCCAGAACCTCGAAGTGAAAACAGAACCTCTGTCAGAAACAATTGAAACCGGTACACCATGCAAACTGACAATCCTGTCGATGTACAATTGAGCCAACTTCGAAGCAGGATACGAAACCTTGATCGGAAGGAAATGAGCTGACTTGGTGATACGGTCAACTATCACCCAGATGGAATCGTACCCCTGTCGAGTACGTGGTAAACCAACAACAAAGTCCATGGCAATCCGCTCCCACTTCCACTCTGGAATAGGTAGTGGTTGTAGATAGCCAAAAGGTCTCTGATGTTCCAGCTTCACCTGCTGGCAAGTCAGACACTTGGAAACGTACTCTGCAACATCCTTCTTCATTCCGCTCCACCAATACGTACCCTTGAGGTCATGGTACATCTTGGTAGATCCCGGATGAACACTGTAAGCTGACCTATGCGCTTCCTCCAGAATCTGGTCTCTCAAACCATCTAAATCCGGAACGCACAGTCTAGAACCAAACCTGAGAACTCCGTCAACAAAAACAAACTCGGAATTCCCATCCAGATGGATCTCATCCATAATCCGTTTCAATTGTGGATCCTCAGCTTGTAAAGCTTTAATCCTATCAATCAAAACCGGCTGCACCTGCAGTTGTGCCAACAAACTCCCATTCTGAGAAACCTGAAAACCGTAGCCCGAAGCTATCAAACCATGCCACTCTCTAACCATAGGTCTACGTCCAACCTCGGAAATATGGGCCAGACTGCCCGAAGACTTGCGACTCAACGCATCGGCTACCACGTTAGCCTTACCAGGATGGTACTGAATAGTACAGTCGTAGTCTTTCAGCAACTCTAGCCACCTCCTCTGTCTCAGATTCAACTCTCGCTGATCAAAGATGTACTTTAGACTCTTGTGATCAGTGAAGATCTCGCAAGTCGCACCGTACAAGTAGTGCCTCCAGATCTTCAGAGCAAAAACCACAGCAGCTAACTCCAAGTCATGTGTAGGGTAATTCACCTCATGCTTCTTCAGCTGACGAGAAGCATAGGCGATCACCTGTCCATGTTGCATCAACACGCAACCTAAGCCAATCCGAGAAGCATCGCAGTACACAGTAAAACCCTCTATGCCAGAAGGCAACGCCAAAACAGGAGCTGTAGTCAGAATCTCCTTCAGCTTCTCGAAACTTGCCTCACACTTGTCGGTCCACTCAAACTTAACACCCTTCTGTGTCAGCTTAGTCAAAGGTGCAGATATTCGAGAGAAATCCTGCACGAACCGACGGTAGTAGCCAGCTAACCCAAGAAAACTCCTGATCTCGGTAACTGACCTCGGCCTCTGCCAATCCATAACCGCCTCAATCTTCTTCGGATCAACCTTGATCCCATCCTTCGACACCACGTGTCCTAAGAAGGTAACCTGTTCCAGCCAAAACTCGCACTTTGAGAACTTAGCATACAACTGATGCTCTCGCAAGGTCTGTAGTATAGTCCTCAAGTGATAAGCATGCTCCTCCTCACTCCGAGAATAAATCAGGATGTCATCAATGAAGACGATAACAAACTGATCCAAAAACGGCTTGAAAACCCGATTCATCATGTCCATAAACGCTGCTGGTGCGTTAGTCAACCCAAACGACATGACCAGAAACTCGAAATGCCCATAACGCGTTCTGAAAGCAGTCTTAGGCACATCGACATCCCGAATCCGAAGTTGATGATACCCGGATCTCAAGTCAATCTTGGAAAAGCACTTCGCACCTTGCAACTGATCAAACAAATCGTCGATGCGAGGAAGAGGATATCTGTTCTTGATGGTAGCCTTGTTCAACTGTCTTTAGTCGATACAAAGTCGAAAGGAACCATCCTTCTTCTTAACAAACAGAACTGGAGCACCCCATGGAGAAGTACTCGGTCTGATGAAGCCACTGTCCAGAAGTTCTTGTAACTGCTCCTTTAACTCCTTCAGCTCAGCAGGAGCCATCCGATACGGCGGTATCGAAATAGGACCAGTTCCAGGAACAACGTCAATGCAGAACTCGATATCCCGATCAGGTGGTAATCCAGGCAACTCCTCTGGAAATACGTCAGTGAACTCGTTCACTATAGGGACAGTGTTCATACTGCCCACCTCAGCATCCATGTCTCGAACCACAGCTAAGAAAGCTTGACAACCCTTACTCATCATCCGCTTTGCCTTGATCGCAGAAATCAGATTCTTCGGTGTCTTCGCCTTTTCCCCTTGAAAAGAAAAGGGTAGATCACCTGGAATCCGAAACTCAACCAACTTCCCTCGACAGTCGATCGAAGCATAATGGCGTGCCAGCCAATCCATCCCCAAAATCACGTCAAATGAAAGAACATCCAAAACAACTAAGTCAGCACGCAAATCTCTTCCATGGATAACCACGGAACACGATGAATACACAACATCCACCACCACACAGTCAGACAAAGGAGTAGAAACAGATAAAGGTTCATTCAGACTTGTTGGTGTTACACCCAACTTAGCAGCAAAACACGTAGACACAAAAGAATGGGTTGCACCCGCATCGAATAAAACAAGTGCATCTACGAAAGAGATCTGAAGAGTACCTTGCACCACTGCGTTAGATGCATGAGCATCCTGAGGAGTCAAGGCAAAAACTCTGGCCTGACCCTGACTCTGCTGCTGAGAGCTCTGCCCGGTACCATAGCTGCTAGAACCTCTACCGCCGTTGCCACGGCCTCCAAAACCACGCCCTCCAGAACCTTGGCCCCGCTGGCCACCAAAAGAAGCAGCAGGTTGAGAAAACCCTGCTGGCGCAGAGAACACTGGTCTCTGACTCTGATAGGATGGCTGAGCGACACTAGCTGCCGACATCTGCTGTCCAGATGCCTGACACTCTCTGGCAAAGTGACCCGGCTGGCCACAAGTAAAACAACCCCCTGGTGCTAAGCGACACTCGCCTGGATGTCGACGTCTGCAGTTCTGACAGAAAGGAAAACTAGCACCTCCGCTGTTACCGCGCCCAAAACTGCGGCTGCTACCGCTGTTGCCTGAACTGTAGGTGTACGGCTGATAACTCTTCTTGACACCCCTTTTCTTGTTCTTGTACTGAGAAGGTGTCGATTGGTAGCTACCACCACCACTCTGCTGTCCAGGGCCAGAAGACTTCTTGGTCTGAGAAGGACCAGAAATATCCCCAAACTGCAGTAACGAGCTCTCCATACGCCGAGCACTGTCTTCTACGTCCGTAAAATCCCTGCGTGTCTCAGTCAGCAAACTCACAAAATCGCGCCCTAAGCCTTTCACGTATCTGTTGTTCACCCTCTCCTGATCTGTCTGCAAGTCCGGCGCGAACCGACCCAACCTCACGAACTCTGTCGTGTACTCGGATACTGACCTATCATCCCTAGTAAGTGAAAGCAATCTGTCTCTGTGACCCTCTGTCACTGAAAACGGCAAGAAGAAAGCTCTGAATCTCGCCACAAACTGAGCCCAAGAGATGGTAGCCATGTCAGCATGAACAGAACTACGAAACCAGTTCCCAGCTGAACCCTTCATAGACATCTCTACAAGAACGACGGTCTGACGCTCCGTAGCCTGTAGTCGCCGAGCATTCTGCTCAACCTCCTCGAGAAAATCCAGCGCGTCTCCGGAACCGTCAAACTCCGTTGGCTTCAGCCTCATGTAAGCCAAAACCAAGTCTCTGTCAGTGGTTCCAACACCACCAACTGCTGCACCACCAGCGTGTGGTTGCTGTTGCTGGGCAATCTGACCCAAAACTGCATACTGATCCTGCAAAGCGACCTGTCCCGCTTGCAGCTGAACCTGGTTGAGTTGTAAGGCAGCGACTCCAGCCAAAAACGTGTTGAAGTCGAAATCGCCCAACTCAGGTTGTGCCACACCTGGTGCTTGAGCACCTCCTGCAGCACCGCGTCCAACGCCTCTGCCTCTACCTCTGCCAGCTTGACCTCGGCCACCTCGGCCTCGACCAGCTCGACCCCGACCAGCTGGACCTCTGCCTGCTAGTCCTCTACCAGCATGAACCTCTGGTTCATTCTGATCCACCTCCATAGAGATCGCGTCATCAGCCTCAGCATTTTGCTGAGCCGCAGCACGAGTACGAGTATTCATTCCTAAGAATGAAACAAGAACCATTTTAAATAACACATCAAATTTTATACCCAAGCATGAAATAAAACAACACCAAATAAGATTTCCCGAGAAATCAACAGCAATATAATATATTCACCCAAGTGAAAATAGCAATAAATCAAGCAATAAGGCAATTAACATACATAATTGACTCACGACATTCCTATAGGAGTAGGCAGAAAGTTTTGAAAACAAAAGATGACGTTTCAAAGACAAGACTCGAATCCTAATTCCGCAGTAGTTCCTAGGACAATTTAACCACTTAACATGCCAAACAATAAACACTTAACATTTAAAAAGCCTTGGTTTGAAACCAAAGCTCTGATACCAAGTTTGTCACGACCCATTTTCAAGAATCGTGACCGGCGCTAGGGTATGGGTATGGTTGTACCAAAACCCGTAGCAAGCCTTGCGGATAACAACTTAATTACATTTAAAACAAAGTACCTGCAGAAAACCACATGCTCGGGGGCAACCGAGACTTCAGCCTAATCTAGCAGTACAGATAAGCAGCATATATTTAAAGTACGCTTTATCTCAAATAAACTCCAACATGGCAATATAATATAAATTCCATAACACTGAATCATGCCACAAGCGATAAGTAATAGTTGGACCAATCCAACAACAATAGTCTAAAATATAAATGTAAGACTAAGACATGAATAATATGAAACTACTACTGCGGTCTAAGAGTTTAAAATAGTTCGACACTTTATTTCTGAAATAAATAAAGAACCTCCGAAAATGAAGAAACGGAGATCGACCAAAGCTCAAATCATAAACCTGGAAAATTTGGGAAAACAACGGGGTCAGATTTACTGAGTAGAGTTTATATAACCATTTACATTTATTAAGTTAAAAACCTTTAAAACGTTTAATAAAACATTTTCATTATGGATTATCAATGAAACCCTAAACCACAATTCTAAATCCATTGTCGTGTCGGTGAGACGTATCTCAAAACCGATCCCCGACTATCACTTAATAAATAGTGAGCCCAGGAGACGTATCTTCCACCGGTGCCCTCACTAAGGTGAGACGTATCTCAAACCTACCTCAATACCATAATCATTACCGGTGCGCACGCAGTCCCGATGATGCCCATCGAGTAGCACGTTCCAAATCAAATCCACAATGCCGAAAACAGTTCGAAAGCTGTTTATACATATACATATATACAAAATATAATAGTTGCTTAATAAAGAGGTAAATAGAGATATAAACTCACTGCTTGCTATTCCACGTGAAACTTGACAAGCAATCTAACTCTGATTCGCCTCTGAAGTACGAGCAGTCGACAGGTCTAAATAAAATATTGAAATCGTCATTAAAATCAGAGCCTAACTCTAAGGAGTACTAGACACCACATATAGGAATAGCACAATATCAAGTCAAGCGAAACACAGCCAAACAGAATGGACAATCAACACATAATGACCCGAGTCCAAATATGAACAACATCGAGTAACACAATACTCAAATAATTAATAAGACCACAAATAAAATAAGAAAAATAAGTAAAAGCTAAACCATAAATTAGCCAAATTGGCACGTCAAGCCAATATTTTCAAAATAATAATAATTACCAGAGTAATTGTATAATTATAGGAAAATAATATAAATATCGTTTTCCGATTATAGTTATCAAAAACAATTTAAATTATAATCGCAACTAACCTTATATTTATTTTTAAAATAATGTTAAAAGTTAGCAAATTAGAAATCAAAACGATAATCGAAAGTTCGATTTTAAATTGACGTTTTCACAAATTAATAACCTTAATAAGTCATGAAAGCCAATTAATAATTAATAAAGAATGTAAATAATCCCAACAATTTAAATATAGCCACTTATGAATATAATATAAGCATAACTAAAATCAAATGGCCAAAAGTTTAAGAACTGAAACTTCCGCCAAAATAAATTAATTAAAAGTCTAAGAGGATTTCTACTAATAATATGAATATCAAATCCCAACCAATCATCTCCATCACAGTAGTAATCCCATAACCCATTAAGTAGAACCCAAACCCAAACAAAAGAATTCAAAAGAACAGAAGCCATTAATGAGCTTCAACTTACAGCAGCAATTCCAAAACCGTAATCAAATCAATAATGAAATCAAATATCCAAGAAATTTAAAAATAGTCCATGCCGTCAAATGATCAAGCCAAAAGAACAAGAGCCAACATGAACCTTAAAAGCAAGGAACAAGAGTCTATCGACAGTGGCCATGAACATCGCAGCCAAATATTCAAACGAAGGACGAAACCGAAACGAAATAAAAAGATCGAATCAAGGCAACAATCATTGTAATAAACGGCGAATCGAAACGGCGTAAAAACGAAGAGATTGAACGTACCGTTATTGACTCCGAAACGTAGCGATGATAGAGAACAACCGGAATATATGAACGAATCAATCAAAACTCAAAATTATACCTAAACGATAGAGATAATGGTTAAGATCGGTGATGCGATGTCGAAACAAAAGCATAAGAACAATGAGAATTACCTACCGGATTGACGTGAATTAAACGAGAACAACGAACGTTATGATTTCTGGGATTGAGAGGAGAAGGGTGGCGGCAGAGTGTTGTTTAAATGTTGAGGAAAATTTAGGTTAGTAAGGAAACGTGATGGCAGCAATGTTATGATAGAGGGGAAGAAGAAGTTTAGCTGCATAATTAATCATAGGAACAAGTTATATGGCCCTTTCGAATGTAACTAACGCCATGGGCTTTTCATCTTATGGCCAAACCACACATTAATGGGCTTATCATGCTAAAGGTATGAGAAAAACTACCATTGTGTACTCTATCCGACTAGATTCTGATTGATTCAGAACATAATAATATTAAAAAAAAAATTATTGAACTTTTTTGGATCTACAATTGAGTTTATTCGATTATATTTTAATTTAGTAGAGAAAAACTACCATTGTGTACTCTATCCGACTAGATTCTGATTGATTCAGAACATAATAATATTAAAAAAAATATTATTGAACTTTTTTGGATCTACAATTGAGTTTATTCGATTATATTTTAATTTAGTCGGAATTTCTGATATCAGAAAAATCTTGCACCAAGAAGAGGAATCTCCATAATTAGCTAAAGGAATAATTGAAATTTAGTATTAATGGCATATAGGTTATTGAGCAAATTATACTAACGTACTTAATGCATCTTCTCGAGCCCCATGTGATTGTGCTTAGCTTGAATTTGCAGATGACTTTCATTTTGTTTTGTGTGATGGAAGCCAATTATGATACCATTCTTGAGGCTGTCATGAAAACAACATCAAAGACCCCCAATGCAGTACTATCTAGCTAGTTAACCCAGCAATAAAATCAAATAGGTTTGGCTCGGTTTTAATTACGAAATCCAAACGAACCGAACTGAATAGTAAATTTTAATTATTTATTATTAGAATATTTTGTATATGTTATATGAATATTTTAAAACACACACACACTTCATCATAAAATTAAACTAATAAATGGAATAAACAGAAATAAAAACTAAGTTTATTAGGATCAATCTAGTTAGGTCCTCCAATTCTTTAGAGCAATTCAGTTTAAGAGTAATATAACTTGTAAGTTTTATACCAACCACAATCTTGATAGTACATTTTCATTATAGTGTTCAAAACATTTTATACAAGACAGACCTATATAGAACGTATGCTAGGCTATTATTCACTTAGCTTATTCTTTTTAGATAAAATTATTAATCAAAATGTGAAATAATTAGAGAAGAGAAAATATATATTATTGAATCGAATAATGATAGATTGATTACAAGCATATATATATATGTATGTAACTAGAATAGTTCTAATCAAATAAGAACTTCTAAGGATATGAACCTTTAATCATAATAGGAGAAGGAGATATATTCCAATACTCCCCCTCAAGTTGGAGCATGAGGATCGATAATGCCCAACTTGGACAATAATATAGTAACAATTCGACCATCAATAAGACTAAACTTGTGTTTAGGCCAATCGATAATTTTCAGTTTTAAGACTTGATGGTCTTCTTTAATATTTGCAGTTTAAGGACTTGCGTCGGTCCCAATTAATAATTTTCAGTTTTAAGACTTGATGGTCTCCTTCAATATTTGCAGTTTAAGGACTTGCGTCGGTCCCAATCAATAATTGGACGAAGAACATTCTTCGTAGTTTTTGCCTTTCTGAGCCACCGGGCTAATTTTAAGACCCGAGTGATTTGAAGGGTGAAGATAACATGGAGACTTGAAGTGCAGCGGCGGCGGCGAGTATGGCGGCGGCGGCAACATCTTTCTTTTCCATATAAAGTAGAAAAAAAGAAAAAAATAGAAAACAATAATAAACTAGTAACATATAAAAAAAATATCATTGGAGACTTGAAGTGTGGCGGCAGCGAGTATGGCGGCGGCGACATCTTTCTTGTCCATATAGAGTAGAAAAATTAAAACAAAAAGAAGAAAAACAGTAATATATAATTTAAAAAAATGAAAAATCTAAAAGGGGTGTGAGGTGATTTTGGTTAAAAAATAACCAAAATCACCTCCCTAAAATAGCAAGATACTAGCTTTAGGCCTGTGCGTTGCACATTTTTTATTTAAAAACTAATTAATAGTATTTTTTTGATAATTGGATATGGTAAAACATATGTGGGAGATTTTGAATTTACGATCTAGCAGTTTGTTGTGCAATGCTAATACAATTTGAGTTATAGTCGCTGGTAATTAATATTTTATTTTAGCTATAGTTATAGGAATTAGTTATGCATTTTAATAAATATTCTTTTAATTAAGTATCAGTAGTTGTTGAATTGTTTTCAATAAATAAAATTTATAAATTTATTTTAATTAAAAGTGTCGGTTTGCTTCTTATTTTTTTTTTAAAAAAATTCATCTCAAATTTATACAATTCTACCTTTTCTATTTCAAATTTCAAATTTTTTTATTTACACAAAACGACTCGTCATTTCATATCTTTCATGCTAAATTAATTTCATAATAAACTAAAGAAAAAACATGGTTTCAATTATAATATTAAGTTATCCATTGTAATTAAAATTTATATATTGTACATTTCTTCTTCTTTTATTAGCTATTAAATTAATTAAAATAGAACAAAATATAATATATATTTAAATCGTCAATTTTTAATTACTTTATGGATAAATGAATATAGTCCTCTAGCTATATATTACTTAGAAATAAAGTATATATATATATATAATTATATCTACATTTTTATTAATAATTATTTTAATATGTTATTTGGCAAAATAAGTTACTTTCAACATAATTAGACCTATCAAAAGGTTAAAATTAAACATAAAGAAGTGATAATAGACTGGAAGGTTTGATAATTAGAAGAAGAAAAAATAATGTAGTCTATTTATATATATTATGGTGAGATAAAAAATTAAACATTTATTTTTAATAAATTTGATTTAATTGTCTTAATAAATAATCTATTGTAACTGACTAAAGTTAATTAAGATTTTACAATTGCATAATTTTAAAAAATATAAATAGTAGTAATGTGAGAGTGAAATGAAATGTTAATATTTTTTTATATATTAGAATTAATTTTTTAACGGATATTAACATTAATTGATGATACATTGATAGTTTTAACTTTAATATTATTAATATATTAGCATTGTAAGGTTTGAAACTCAGTTTGTTAATTAGCTAAGGAAATTAGTAAGTTAAATAATATGAAAGATAAACAAATTTTTAAAAATCTCTTCACATGCCTAAAAGTATATTTTATTTGACTCCAAAAATAACAATAAAGCAAATATGCCAATGGAGATGATTATTATTTTTAGGGGTACATATTTCATTCAAATTAAATTCATAATGTTTTTTTAAAAATGAACCAACACATATAAAATAAATAAAAATAATGATGATAATTATTGGCCATCAATATTATTTTATTTCTGTTAATATTCAAAATAATAACATTTATAGAAATAATTTACATAAATAAAATATCATGAATCATTTATAAAATAATAAAACAATGTCAAAAGAAAATATATCAAATTTGTTCAAAAGTAACTTTCAAAATAATTACCATTTATACTTTAAATTAGCATTTTAAATGTTCATATTTTAGCAAATGGTGATTATTTTAAATGTTAATTTTTAAATGTTAACATCTATTAAAATTGTAATTAGTAAATGGTAATTATTCCAAATATAAATGGTATTAAATAGTGAAGAAATATATGCATTTAATAAGATAATTAATAGACATTATTAAATATATTTTTAAATTTAGCATTTTGAATAATACAATTTCAGTGAAAAAATGATTAATTAGGAAAGAAAAGCCAAATAATTGTTTTTACAAACAAAGAAACATGAAAAAAAATTCTATTCTGTAAAATATGAAAAAAGATATAATTAATATTATCAATTATTTTTTTTAAACAAAGATTAGTAAATAGATTTATATTAAAAATATAAGAATAAAACAATGTGGCTATATTGCTCTTGCATGCTTTATATCTACTGGAATTGTCAATAAACAATTGAGATATTGATTATTGGTTGTTTTTAATTTTGATATTTTTATTAGATTATGGATATTTTACAGTTTTAAATATTTTAGAAAAATTAAAATGCAATATATATATTACAATAGATAATTAAATGAATAAATAACCACACGTATCATATAATAATAAAACATAATATAATTAAATTAAAAGCAAATAAATCACTAACCTTTTCAATGTCATCTAATGGCAAAAATGACAAATATTTAAATTTCAAAGGAGAAAATACTAATTTTAAAGAAGAAAGTGCTAAATGTAAAACACTGAAAAAGTAATATATTAACGAATAATATTAACTAAATCATTACATTTGATAAATTTAAAAGAGAAAAGATCTTCTAAAATATGAATTGAATAAATAACATATTCATATTTTTTTTTATCTTATATTGTAGAACTATATTGCTAAATTCACAATAACTTTGTCAATTTCAATCGGACAAAAGAGCAAATAAAACAGAAAGACAAAGAATAACAATCTTATGAACAAATATGTAAAATATACTACAAACGATCTAAACAAATGATATAACCACAATATGAAAAGAAAGAGCAACCAAATGACTAACCTTAGTAGAAAAAAGGGTGAAGAGTTGGTCATTATATATAAGAGCAGAGAATAAGAATTTAAAAAAGGAGCATTAAATTCACTAATCATACTATATTAAATAGTATTAATTAGAAAAACTTAATTTCAATAAATTTTCTATAAAAGTGTTGAAAAAAACGTTATAGAAGTTTTAAGAAAAAAAAATGTTAATAACTTATAGTAACAATTTTAAAAAGGAATGCTACCTAATTAAAGTGCATTAAATTTATTAATTTTATCATACTAATTAAACAGAAATATAATGAAACTTTACAAGAAAAAATGTGAAGAGTTAACTGTTTCCATAAAAATATATTAATAATTAATTGTTTCCATATTAAATTAGCATTACAAATAAATTTTATAAATCAATTAATATAATATTATAAAATTCAAAAAAAAAAGATGTTTAAAATATTCTTGAGATATGAATTGTCTAATGAATAATGTCAAATAATAAAATATTTAATTTAATTGTTTCAATTTCTTTATTAAGATGTGTAGTCATAATCATAGTTTTAATGGTTTTTTATTATTTAGATAAAAAGCTGTAAATGGAAAACATAAAATGTTTTTTTAAATCATTTAATTTAACTATTTCAATTTATTGATATACTTTTAAAATGTGAATTAAACTTTAAATAGAAAGGCTAAGAAGTTTTTCCATTGGTGGCTTACCATTTATAGTCATATAATCATAGCTATAAATTTTCAAATTATAAAAGAATAAGAATCAATAATATTAAAATAATAGATGCTAATTTTTTATGGAATAGCTTAATTTTTAATTAACTTTTAAAAATATACAATTAGTATGTTTATTTTTTTTATTTGTATAATTTTTTATTTATAAATTAATACATAGTTCATCCCTACTTTTAAAAAGTTTAGAAAATTGAAAACAAATATTATCAAATATAATATTTTATATGTATTAGAAGTAGATAATAGTAGATTGCATGTGAAAAGTTAAATTTCAATTAAGTATGCCTTTTTTAGGAAGTGTATTTTTATATAAATATTTATTATATGATACAAAAATTAAAAAAATTAAAATCTTATAATAATTGGTAGATTTTTTTTTGAGAATGCAAATAAAAGTTATCAAATAAATGATTAGTCTATTATTAGCAATATTCTTATTTTCATATCAAGTTACCAATTTATGATGAAGGTTAACAAATCAATCAATGTATTAAATTGTGAGAATAATGATTAAAGCAATTAAAGTAACATATTTTTAAGACCAATTGGAATGTGCCAAATGTCAACGTATCAAACTATGGGAAAAAACATCCTGCTTTATATATATACTAGCGTTAGGCCCATGCGCTGCATGGTATTTATTTGATTCTTTTACTAATATCTTCTATTAAATTTGTAATAAATAACTTTTTAGTAGGGAATAATATTTATTATTGAATAGGCAGGTGGCAATTTATTATATAAATTGAGATTATATTATTTTTATATATTCTGTTATTAAATTATTGAATGTAATTTAACTTTTTTTGAAGATAATCAAATCAAATCAAAATAATTGTGGTAAATTGAGAGTGAAATGTGATAAATAAAGGCAAGTATAAAATATAAAAGAGATTGTCACTAGGCAAATTGATAAAATATATCTTTTTGCAGAATAATTATCTACTGTTTCAAGCCAAAAAAATATAAATTTATTGATAATTTAAATATTATATTTTTATATTTTCAACAACCTTCAAGAAGCATATATTTCAGATGACGCAATTCGTAAACACAAGAAGATTAGAATGTGTAAATTAATTAATATAATAGTTTAACTGATTTAATGTATCATATAAAATACATTAAATATTAATTTTTTTTTCAATCATATCATAGCATCCAATTAATATTAATATGTTAGCAAAAATAAAAATAAAATAATATCAGTAATTTTACTAAATTAGACTAATAAATATATTAATACATTAAATAAGGCTAAGTTTATTATACCGAATTAAAATAAATGATACAAAATTTTAGAAGAAACAAAATTACCATTTTAGATTATAAAACCAAAAAATAGGTTTAAATTATCAAATTTACCAAACCAATTAAAAAGAATTGTTTCAAATTTTTATAAAAAATAAAAAAAAATATAAGTAATTTAAAAAAAGTTCAAATTAGCAAATCATCAATTGATATATTAAATTCTCAAATCTTACCAATGCAAATAAAAAAAAATAATGTTATCAAATTTAAAAAAAAATAATCATAATAATTGCATTTTATTTCATTTGTTGGTATACAAATAAAAGAGAAGGTTGTATGTACTACAATTAGATAATTTAATAAATCTCTTATAATTAATATTAATTACAACGGAAATTCAATAGATTTAATTCATTATTTGTTACTAAAATTTAAGATGTTAATTTTTTTATTAATATTATCTTTTCAATTTTTTTTCAATTGTAAAGTAATCATAAAAAATTGGGAAAAGGGTCAAATAAGCCCCTAACGTCTAACGTATGTATCAAGTAGGCCCTCAACGTTTAGAAAGGTGCAATAAGGACCCTAATGTTTTTAAATTGTATCATCTAAGCCCTCCGTAGGGGTCCTCGTTGATACGATTTAACAAACGTTAGGGTCCTCGGTGATCCCTAATAAGGGTTTAGATGATACAATTTAAAAACGTTAGGGGCTTATTTGACCCTTTCTGAACGTTGGGGGCCTACTTGATCTATAGGCTAAACGTTAGGGGCTTATTTGACCCTTTTCCCTAAAAAATTCAATAAGATTGTCTTAGTAATTTTATAAAATTAGGTAATAATTTATTCATTAAATTTGACAATTTTTTCTTACTAAATGAAAACAAATGATGTACTAATTAAAAAGATATTACCAATATAGATTAGGAAGTGTCAATCAATTTAATTTACTGAACATATATTTTAGATTAAATTTTTTTTTTCTTTCCAATCTTATCACTTAATTAAGATAATATTAATTATGTTACTAAAATCAAATAAAATAGTATTAATAATTTTACCAAGTTAGATTAACAAACCAATCTTACCATACCAAAATAAAAGGAACATATAACAATTCAAAAGAAAAATATATATTTGTTTGGATAACCCAATAAATGAAATATTAATTAATTAAAAAATCATTACTTCAAATTAGTATGAGCTACTTAATTAAGATAAAAATATAAATTATAATCTAATTAACATTGAATTATTAGAATTATTAAATATATATATAAATGTTAGTAATTAAAAGATAATGTCACATGAAGTCTTATATTGATGATTATAAAAAACATTATGTATATTTGAAACGTAAGTTTAATTTTCTTTTTCTTAATATTTAATTTATCTTAAAGTAATTGCTTTAAGTAAAAACCATAAATGAGATAAAAATAATCAAACTGTTATTATCATATCATAATCAAATTCATTGTCTAATAAAAACTTTTGGCAAAGAGAAAACTATTTACCAAATAAATTAAAATTATTGATATATTATTTATATAAACAAATTCAATATTGCTAATACCTATAAGAAAACTTCGGCCTCCACCTACAAAATCTTCTCCAGCACCGAGGAAGAGGCTCTTATCATGCATAAAATATGTTTTTTAAGATATATTTTTATGTACATAACCTAACAGAAAAAAAAACTAAGAACTTATTTGAATCCTACTTCTTTGTAGTTCTTGTTCAATTTGAATTTATATAATTCTACTTAATTTTAATCGTTAAACACAAACCTGCAATCATTAAACCAGAAAGTTAAAACTAAGCATGTAATTTTATAACAATAGAACAAAAGGCCAAAAACTAAAACAATTAAATAATTTTTTTATAGTGAATAAGAGAAGAAATAGAAAATTTACCTAAGAAAAAGAAGATAAAAGCTATGGATATATATAGTGGTGATTTAAGGGTAAATCAATCTTTTATCATTAATACATATGAAATTGTTTAGGCTTCTAGATTTTTAAAAAAAGCAATCAATAGTTTTCAAAGAAAAAATTCAACGATTTTACTATGGCATATGAAAAGCTAAAATCCTAATAAGGTATATTTTTAATAATTAGCATTTATAGCTAGGTTGATTAAAAAATAACATAAATGTGAGTTAATTGTTTCCATATTAGGTTATTAACTTACAAATGTAGTTAACAAATCAATTAATGTAATGTTAATTATTTATAAAAAATATAATATTAATTTTAAATTTTAAATATTTTAAATTTATATAATTTTTTTTCATATAGTTCTATATGTCATTCTATATTTTTAATATTCTACAGCTTTTTATTTTCATATAATTCCATGTTTCATTCTATAATTTTAATATTTTATAGTTTTTTATTTTCATATAATTGTATATGTCATTTTATATTTTTAATATTCTACAATTCTATAGTATTAATTTTTATTTGATTGCATTGAAAACAAATCAATAAATAAGGTAAGAATTGGCAATTAATTGTTAACGTTTATAGTAATTAAAAGAAATATTGTGGGAATGATTATGTGTGATGTTATCATTTGTGATAGTAATAATTGTTTTTAGTATTCATAGCTCTAAATTAGAGGTTACTAATTTATGTTTGATAGTGTTTATATTAACAATTTTATAATGTTTATTTATACCAATTCTAAAAAAAAGAATAAGCATGACACTTTTAAAATACAACAATATTTTTTTTGCTATATATAATTTAGCTAATATCAGTTGTATAAGTTATAACCGAATCATTTTATAAAATTACATGTACATGCAAATTACTTAATATTTTTAATTCAAATAAATAAATTATTTATTTCGACAATATTTAAAAAAAATGTTGTAAATTTATTCGTATTTTAAAGTTTTCCATTCACTTTTTCATTTTTAATGGTAAATTATATTATATTTTATAAAACTTCATCACCTATGCATTTGTTATTTCCTTTCAAAAATTATAGAATTAATTATATATGTAGGAAATATAATTGACAGTAATCAGATGATTTTTCCACTAAGACACTTACCATTATTAAAAATGATTCAATATTAAGGGAGTTAATAATTCAAAATTATTAAAGGTATAAAGAGATATTATGAATATGGAATATATAAGAGTCATTGTAATAATGCCACATGTCAATCAAAGGGAGAAAACGTCCTGCTTTATATATATATAGTAGATAGTAGATGTGCGGAGATCAAGGATCAATTTTGCTCTGATACCATGTGAAATAATTAGAGAAGAGAAAATATATATTATTGAATCGAATAATGATAAATTGATTACAAGCATATATATATATATATATATATATATATATATATATATATATATATATATATATATATATGTATGTAACTAGAATAGTTCTAATCAAATAAGAACTTTTAAGGATATGAACCTTTAATCATAATAGGAGAAGGAGATATATTCTAATACAAAAATCAATTAATATAATTTTTCCACAATAAAATTGTTATTTTGTCATCATCATATATTCATATTCTTATTATATGATGGATAATACAAAATTAAAGTCGATGATTTTTAATTACAAATTTTAAAAAAGGTGACATGTGTGGGATAATGGGAAAATGACTTATTCTTACTATATAAATAATTATATACATGCTACTTATTGTACAAATATAAAATATTAAGAATAATGCTAAGCAACAAATGAACGAGGAAAGATGAGCTCTAATTCAAATGGCAAGGAGTGAGTTTCAAGATTTTTGAAGTCTTGAATTCAAAACTCGGCAAATTGTGACATTAATTAAGGATTTACAAGATTTTAGAAAATAGAAGATTATATAGTAAAAGATGAAATACTACGGAAGCTACAGACGTCTGTTTTAACATCGTTTGTCAAAATGACGGGATTTGTAAACGATGTAATTATAAGATGACTTAATAGTAGTTTTTGTAATAGTAGTCTAAAATATCTAACTTGTACTGAATTTACACGTGGAATAAAAAATATGAACGAGGACAACAAATTATTCATAATTGAAGGTTTCAAACCATATCAAAAAAGAAGTTGAGGGGTAAAACTATACAACAATATCTAATGTAGCAAATCATTAAATAGTAGTAGATTAGATATTATAAATTTAGGAAGCAAATGTATATTGTTCTGACCCTTTTTTTAAAACTTCACAATTAGTAATCACTATGCAAACGGAAGTTTTTACTATGATGTAATATTAATTAGTAATCCAAACTCCAGAGGGGTTAAATTTTAAGAATTTCCGAAATAAAGTCAAAGGTTTTAATTTGTTTTGTTTTGTTGTTGCATCATCATCTTCAGCTGTTTCCCATTTTCCTCTATCTTTAATTGGAGGTCTTCTTGTATCTGTGTTCCAAAAATAATAAAAAGTAGATCTGAGAAATCCAAATTTAGAAGCTATAGCATTGAACCAATTCACCAATTTTATGATTATGGTAATTATAAAGTTTAATGGTAAAAAAAACTTAAATCTTTACAATTTGTTGCAATTTAAATTATATTTTTTAATTTTTGCAATAACAATCAAATTGCATCTTTTTTTTGCAATAATAGCCAAATTGGCATTCAAATTTGTTGTTTTCAATCAAGATGTTAGGCTATTATTATTTTTTGATGTATAATAATATATTAAAGTCACAACAACTGGCAAAAAACTCATAAAAATTCATATAAAAAATGCAATTTGGTTATTATTGCAAAAATTAAAAAATTTAGTTTAAATTGCAACAAGTTGTAAATATTTGGATATTTTTTTGCCATTAAGTGTAATCATAATAGGGCGAAAAAAGGGATTTCTATACCTTTAGTTGCTCAAATAAACGCTTCTCAAACTCAAGTTGAAGGACTAGTGCTTCTTTGATTTGCATGCTACTGCATCACCAAAAATGAATTTTGTCAATGTATTTTCATATTGATGCGAAATCATAAAATAAAAGTGAGAATACAATCGATAAAAAACGACGGATAATCGAAGGCGGAATGACAATAATGAAGAACAAGAGACAATCGATCAGGAGCCAACTTATTTTAATTTTAATTTTAGAGACAATAATGAAGAACTGTTTTCTTTTTCAAAATTGATTTGGTCTAAAACAAATTGAAAAATAGCTAATGGATGATATGGTTCGGCAGAGTAAAATTTTGCTCACTCCAAAATTGGTGTCTTTATAGTTCCTTAAATATAATAGGTCAAATGTTGTAAAAAGGCCAAACCTTTCACAAAAGTTTCACAAAAGTCATGACCTTTCAATTTTATCGATTTTGGCCGAAAACTGATTATTTGGTTTCATAAAAATCCCGACCTTTCAATTTTGTCGATTTTGGCCAAAAATGAATTATTTAGTTTCACAAAAGTCTTGATCTTTCAATATTTGGCATGCCACGTAGGCAAATTGAAATCAAATTGAGAGTTAGCCACAATTGAAACCAAATAATTTATTTTTGGCCAAAATCGACAAAATTAAAAAATCAAGACTTTTGTAAAAATTTTATGAAAAATTTGGCCTTTTTACGACATTTGACCAATATAATATCATCAAGTGCAAGTTAGCTCACCACTGCATATGGCAGTATATATAATACTAACGTTTATGGTAAAAGCATACTTAGATCTCAAATAATTAAAGCTAGAAATATAATAAGCTAAATGAACTTTACGCTTTTAAATAGAGGTCGGGTATGCCACAGTCTCTTGTTTCGCGTTTTCCTGAAAAAAAGTTCAAATATTAATTTTAAATATGGTTTACCATTTTAATTTCACATAAATAAATGTCGTATATATATATATATATATTATTGTTTATTATTATTATTCTAACATTATAATGAATCTTTAGTGGGTGTTTGATAACCCAACTTATTACTTAAATTAATGTATTAAGCACTTAATTGTTTTAAGTTGGTTTGATAACTCAAAAAAGTTTAACTTAATTTATTCAGTTAAGTCAAAAATCACTTAAAATAATAAATCAGAAATTTTGACTTTTTTTTTTTTGCTGAAAACATTAAGTTATTAAATATTAGTCTTATCATTGAATAAATTTTATATTCTTATTATTTCCAATTATTACTCACGAATAAAACTATTTTATTTCACATATTTAAACTAATACTTAAAATTGCAAAGTACTATATTTTTCATTATAAATATTTTATTTTCTATCTTTATTTTTCTTTTTATAGTCTATGTCATTTATTTATTATTTTCGCTTTTTAATATTATTTGAACTTCTGTTTGTAATACACAACATTAATTATCAGATTTAAACAATTTTTTAAAATTTTAAAAACTAGTAATATATTTTAAAGGTTAATTTTCAAGTTAAAGGGAAACATCATTATAATCTTTAAGGACTAATTATCTACATATGCAACTAAAATTTATGATTTTTATTTATGATATATGTAATATTCATAATATATTTTATATACTATTTATTTATATTTTAAAAACTTAAATAATATATAATTTATATTTAGTAATTTATTTCTAAAATAGTTAATCTTTAAAGGTTTAATATGTAAATATAATAAAAATTTAAATAAAATTTAGTAATTGCAGACTTTCAGTTATCAAACAGACTTATTTAATTCAGTACTTAAAAAACTCATAAATTATTATTTTCAGCACTTAAAATTCAGCACTTAATTTTCAGCACTTAATTTTCAGTTTTATCAAACGCCACCTAAATATGAAGTTATTTATTACTTAGTACGATGGTTTCCGAAGCTGACTGAAATTATTTATTTGATATTCTTTTAAAAAGTTCAAATATTAATTTTAAAAATATAAGTTCATATACTGAAAGAGCAAAACTAGAAAAGCTATACTACTGATGTAGTTTTTTCCACAAATATATATATACCTTGTTTATATTCAGACATATATCTCTCAGCTCGATATTTCTGCAGACAACAACGTCGGTAAATAGATCACAACTCAAGTTATATTTCTACATGGTCAAAGTACTATATATGTATCTACAATTTTTTTCCGTCCGAACTTAACTTCTAATTCATTTATGATTTTTCGACAATATTTCAGACTTAATCCTAAATTCACAATAAATTTTATCTATATTTAGGAAAATAATCTTATCCCAGCCCGAGGCGGAGCCTATCCTAACTAAGGGTAGTTCCGCCTTGATTATATCACAAATCAAGTTTATGATTCACTAAGATTAAAAATAAAAAGTAAATAAATAAGATAGGTTCAATAGACCAAAATATTCAAATCTTTTTTATTTTTTAATTTTTTTTATCAAAATTTAAAATTCATCATCAACTTTGGTGCAAATTCAAACGTTTGCAGTGATTTTTAGCCTATTATTTACAATTGTGTTAATATTATAAAAAAAATTAAAGTTTTATTTAGAATTTCATATCGAAATATAAGTCCATAAATTGTATGTTGGCATGAAATGGAACAGGAGCATGCTAATAAATTGATTGGAATAAATTAACTAAAATAGTTGCGAATAACTAAAATATACTAAAAAGTTTTAAAGTTTTTGATTAGAATTATAAAAAGTCTGAATTTTCTGGTGTATATATTGTGCCAAAAATTATACTAGTTACCTGCAAATGACTTTTGATTTGAAAGATAGTCAATCCTTTTGATTGCATCATCTTTAGTATGGCCTTTGGCGTTGCCTCTATGAATCAATAAAAGTGGTTGTTTTGTAATATATGAATTGAAGTTAGAAAAGCTAATTTATATAACTGATCTATGATTGATGACTCACTCTCAGCACCACCAAGAATGTTGACACAGTTGATGAAGTTGCCGTGAAGCTGTTCAGTCCATCTCATTCTTTTCTTACCACTTCCTCTTCTTGAAGATGCACTGCTGCTACAGCCATCCTCTATTGGAAACGAACTTACTTCAGGAAGCTGAACAAATGTTCCACCGGTGGTCTGAGAAAGAAAGCTATACGGATTCTTTTGAAACCTTTCGTAAATTTCATCTCCCGATGATTGACTTGGTGGCGCGTGTATTGCAATATCTTTAGGATCAACAATATTTTCATAATGTTGTTGAAAATCCAAATAACATTCAGCAGCGTAAACAGCAGATGCTAGCTCATCTAAATCGGTTGGCACCATGTTAGGGTTCCGGTGGCAGATCTCCGGGAAGAAATATGTATGTTCTTTCCGATAATAACATAGATTTTATTTTATATATTACAAAAAAAATACATGTAGGCCAAAGGATTTTTGTCTTTACGCAGTTCAGAACGGCAAAGCTAATATCATGTGTAATATGTGCAATTTCTAGTATGAGAATTAAAGATACTTTTGGCTCGTATATTATAAAAATTTTGTATAGAATTATTAATATATGTTTTGGTTTAGAATTTAAATATAAATAGATGTTTTATGGAATATTATTTTCTTAAATTTGTTGAATATCAATTCCTTATGAAACTGAAAAACTTACATTCTTCACTTAATAATTCTTTTGAATTTATTTATTTATTTATATATATATTTTACATTTATTATTTATTTTATTTTATAATTTTCATTGTGAATTACCATTTTGATTTTAGATTCCAACCTTAATCTCGTGTCCGGACTTCTATTCTAAAAGTTAAATTATGATCCTCTATTTTATGGAATTAATACTCCTCTAAAAATATAAAGAATAACTATTCCATTTTTTTTTATAAAATAGCTATTAGTTTTTTTAATGAAATAGCTATTCCATTATTTATGAACCAAACATAGCCTTAATTTTTACCTTAGACCTTCAATTTTAAAACTCCAACTTCAAGCTCATCACACTCTACCCTAATTAAGATTGTGTAAAAACCAAATCATATCGAATAAAGAAACTAAACCGATAATTTTAGTTCATTTTAAACATTTTTATAATGTAATCTATTTTCTTGCTTTTAAAGTAAAAACAATTTTAATTTGTTTTTGGTATAAACCGAGTTTGAAAAATCGAATCAAACGAAAACAAAGTTAATTGGTTTATACACTGTAATTTGATTTGAAATGTTTAAAATTATTATAATTTTATTCGTTTCAATTTTATAAAAAAATAAATATGCACACTGTAATGCTAACTCCTAAATTATGATCATCAACCTCAAACCTTAGATCCTTCACTTATACTCCGGTCGTGGCCCTAGACCTAAGCCTTCCCCACTCGAGACTCAGATCGAGAACCTCAAGATCCAAACTTATATGTTAAAATTTATAATTTATAATGTAATGTTTTCAAAACAAAAATATTAAAATTCATAGAATTTTTTTGCGACATATAAAAGATAATTTAATAAATGAACCAACTAAATCTAACATAGTCTAAGTATTTAAGATGTATTTTCATATATGGTATTTGAACTAATTGTTAAGTTTGCTTTCATGTTTATAATTAAGTAAATAATATTTTTGCCATATCCATATGGCTAGTTATTTCTTTGTTATCTGCCTCAACTCGTTTTCATTTAATTAATTATATATTATGGATAAAATAAAAAGACGATTTCTCGTGTATTTAAAAAATGTGCATTAAACCCCAAGATGCAGGTGAATTGGTAAAGCACTCTTCCAACTTAAGTAAAATCGGGGGTGCAAACTGTATTCATATATGCAGTCGTTAAAAATTTGGGGACAGAGTTTGCCTTCTACAAAGGACATACATGATTCGAGTGGTATTAGTCTTAATGTGAAAGATTTAAAGGTCGTCTCATTGTTGATATCCATTCAGAAAACCTCATGAATTAATAAGAAAATGTGTGTTAAACCGTGAGAAATTTTAATTAATTTAAATATGAATGGAGAAAATAAAATAACAAAAATGTTTTACATTTAAGATTTATTTAGTTGGACACTGAATTAATTGCATTTTAAAAAGTTTTTTTTATCTTGAAAATTAAACTCAAAACAAAAATAATGTGCACTACATTATAAACATGAAAATTAAACTGATTTTTTTATTTTACTGAGCATCATAATAAGAGGTGTGTAAAATCAAACTGAAACTGATTAATTTAAATAATTTTTAATTTGATTCAATTATAATGATGATAAATTCAGTTTAATTTTAATTTTTTTAATGTACCTTATTGAATTAATTTGATTTTAATAAAAAAATTAAATTTTAGTTCAGTCCATCTCGATTTGAATCTAATCCAACATTTTTATATTTATGATAGTATCATAATTTATGGTAGAGTTGTATGAATAATTCTTCACATTTTTCATATATAAAATAAACTTAACCAATTAATTTAACTATTCTTTAGAAAATTAGAAGAACAGAACTCAAATTTCAATGGCTGAACTCATCCCGAAGCCTTTATACTATATTATTTTTATTCAGGAAGTTTGAATTTTGAATTTTTTTTCCAGTTTCTATATCTGCTAAATTTTAATTTTCATGCCCTTTTTTATGCTCTAGTCCCTCTAACTTTTAATATATTTTTTTCAATCATAAAAAAGAGCATGAAAATGGAGATGTGGCAAATATAAAGATTGGATAATGTTTTTAGAGCAATGGCTTTCTGAATAAATGTAGTAAAATTTAGATACTTTAGGATGGGTTTTCCCAATTTTTAATTTGACCATATCTTCTAATTTCGATGCTTTGCCAATTTACTATGTACCAATTGCATGGTACAAAATGACAACATCCTTACATGATTCTAAAGAACATGTCGATAAATGACAACATATTTCAAGAATAGCAAAGTTTCTGTCCTTAAAAAATTACTACTAGTCTTGTTAGGAATGATTTGATTATTGATCATTTATGTTCTCTCTCTATCTTTTTCTTTGGTATAACCAGTGTTTTGGAACCGGAGGCCACTCCGAATTTGATCCTCTTAAAAACAATTTAATATGGTTCAATTGATTTAAATTGAAATTGATACGACGGATGAATCACTAAATCAATTGAAATTAAAAATCAACCGGTTTTTATGAATTTAATAATAATTATTTACATTTCTATGAAGTTTATATATTTGGTCTAATCCTAATGATATGATATTGACATATTGTTAAAGAGAGTCTATATAATAGAGGATCTTTATTAGGGCATCACGAGGGTCCATGATTCATCCAAAAACTAAAAATATTATTAGGAAAACCCATTTTCTGGTCATTAAAATATACCATTTTTTATTATTTAATTTTTAAACTATTTTTTATTTTTTATTGATCTCTAAACTCTACGAATTCGCAAGCATAAGTCCTTGAATAAAAGTTTATTATGCACATGATTTCACACTTTAAATTAAAACGCATTAATTGTTTAAAAGCATCCACCTAAGCTACATATAGGAAAAAATAACTCTTTTTTTTAATTTATTTTCTTTTCTCCCTAAACTGCAAACAAAAAGAACCTAAATGGCTAATTTTTTCTCTTTTTCTTCTGTATCAAACAACACATTCGTATCTCTATGCTTCATCTTTTTTATTTATCACAACTCAACAATTTCATTTTTTTAAAATCAAAAAACCCAACAAGCATAGAAAAATCAATCCGAGAAAATGATTGTCGATGAAGTGGAATGTTGCTTTGGTGAACAGGTGGACGCTGGAGAAGAAGCTGCTGCCGATGAAGAAAAAATTAAAATAATTGAACATTTCAAACAAATTAACACTCTTTTCTAATAGATCAACAAACCCATTTAAACAAACAACAATCAAACCAAGCATAAAGCTCACATCCTCCACCGTCGACGAACTAGCTGATACCGTCAAATAAAGCAATGATCTTATAACGAGCAGAAGGTCTTTACAGCTGCTTCCGCCGACGAACCAAATGTTGATGAAAAATTACGAGCCGCAACCTTTGAGCCGCAACTAAGTAGACCTGTTCATGGGCGGGCTTGAGAGGGCTTGACTTTTTAAAGACAAGTCCAAACCCGAGTCGAGCTCAGTTCGGAATTTAAATATACTATTCAAACCTGGCCTAAAGCACTAATCTTACGGGATCGCCCAGACTTGGAAAAACTTACATTAATTTTTTATAATATTAAAAGGTCAAGCGCGCCCATTAAAACGGGTTTTTTTCGAATTCGGACAGGCCGGGTTTTGGACAAAAGATTGGTGTCCAATCTCGGCTTTAAGGAGACCGATCTGGGCGGGCGAGTAAGAAACCCAAATTCATAAACATGTCTATCACTAAGATGGTCAACTATTGAACATGAAAAATGACTTTAGCCACTTGGCAACTATATACAACTCAACAAATCAAAAGATCATAAACATAATTCTTGATTAATACCTCAAAATCAAGATTAATTTAAGATTTTTACATGTAAACATATATATGCAATGCAAGAAAATTTATACATGATAATAACACTTGCACACTCTTAGAATGATTATACGCTAATCAACGAAAACCAAATCTATAAAGCAAGCAAATATACCTAAAATTCCAGTACCACTGTGCGAGCTTTTTGGTTTTGGGTAAAGTATTTACACTATTTTAACCTATTTTTTTCTCTTATACTACGTTATCTAATAAGCTAATTTATTTACCAAAAATATTCACTATATAAAAAAGTCTTATCTCATTTTAAGTTAAATTTTTAAATAGCCACATTTTTTTCTTTTTTTTCTCTCTTTCTCTCTTATTTTCTTCTTATTTTCTTCTTTTTTTTCATTTGATTTTCAGTCTATCTCCTCCGATTATTTTTCCGTTCATCTTTCCGGTTGCGCTTTCGTTCGTCTTCGTCCGATGGATTTCTCGTCGTTTCCGGTCGGTTTTTCGTTCATCTTTTTCGTTCGCGCTAGTTTATTCGTCTCTTCCGTTCGCGCTATGGATTTTTCGACTCTTTTTTAGATTTGTGTAATTTTTTAGATTTTTTGTGATGATTTAAATATTTTGTAAATAAATTATTGTAGATCTATAATTTTTTATTTATAAAATTGTTCTATTATTCATATAATTATTTATTTTGTCTTCTCTTATTCATAGATTTGTTTATTGCTACTGATTTTGTAAATAAAAAATTGATTTATGCTGCATTTGTAGTAATTTTATAATATATTTTAAGTTTTAGTGTATTTTTGGTGTATTTATAGTGTATTTCTGCCGTTTTTTAGTATATTTATGGTGCATTTACCGTGTTTATGGCTTATTTGCAGTGTTAATGGTGTATTTGCAGTGTTCCACGGTGTAAACCACAAAAAACACTACAAAATTCCATAAATACACTACTTATACACTATATATACACTACTTATACACTATATATACACTAAGTATACACTATATAAACACCATAAAAACACTATATATACACTACTGTTATACAATAAAAAATAAATTAAAAATCCAGAAAAAAATAAAAATTAACTCTATATACACTAATCTTACACTATATAAAAAAACTGTCGGTGGGTTTGGTCGGTTCGGTCGACCAACCGAAAAACCGAAAACCGAAATTGGAAACCGAAAAAAAAATATATTTTTGAAATCAAAAAAACAAAAAGGTATTTTTCGTAAATAAAAAAAGGTAAAAAAAATCAAAACTTGGCAGGTAAAGATGTAAATAAGCAGTGTTTTAAAAACCGGACCGGACCGGCCGGTCGGACCGGATTAACCGGGCACCGGTCAGCTGTCCGGTCCGGTTTCTTATTAAAATCGTAATGTGAAAAAATCGGTCAAAACCGGATTTAACCGGAAAAATCCGGTTTTCCATAAAAACCAGAAAAATCCGGTTTTTAGTAAAATGGTCAAAAAAGGCACTTTATAAGGGCATCTCCAAGGGGAGTCACCATTTTTCCCTCACCATTTTTCAATTTGGTGAATTTTCACCAAATTTACTCCAATGATCATCACCTAATTCTTCACCAAAAAATATTCTTTTTTACTTTTTAATATAATAATCATTTTTAATTCTTAACATTTTATACACTTTTTATCAATTACACCCATAAACTTATGTATGCTCATATTCATCCGAATTATAACATTATTTATATTTAAAAAAATAAATTGCTATTAATTTTTAATTATGAATGTCGTAGTATGTTTCGTTTACCAGATTATTGATAGAATATGTGTTCTATTTATTTATTATATAATGTCGTAGTATGTTACGTTTTTAGGTTATTATCTCGTAAAAATTATCTATGTAATGTTTTTATATTATTGTCTCGTAAAATTAATTATGTAATTTTTTTTTAACTGTCTCGTAAAATTATTCATGTAAGATTTTTATGTTATTGTTTTATAAAATTAGTCATGTAATATTTTTATATCATTGTCTCGTTAAATTATTTAAAAAGCAAGTAATTAATTAAATACAACTACAAACAAATTATATGTACCAAAATATAAATTAACCACATTATTATATTCAAAAAGTGAAATGGTGAAGGAAAAATTCCTTCACCATTTTTGATGAAAGAGAGTGTGAGGGAGTCACCAAAATGCATTTTGGTGACTCTTTTGGAGGGGAGTCATCAATTTCCATTTTGATGACTCCCCTTGGAGATGGTCTAACAGAAAATCAATTGTGATCCCCCAGCCATGTGTCTTTTTTTCCTCTTACCCATAAACACTTTATTTCTCTCTCATAAATGATTACTTTTTACACATTATTTTCTCTTTCATGTCACATGTCAACTCTCATCAAAATAATATTTTCACTCAAAAAATTAATTACACTCTCTCTAATACCATTACATGTTTTAAAATATTAATTATTTATAATTATATTTCACATAAAAAACTTTTTTAATTATTTTTTATTTAAATATATTATCATATTTTTTATTTGATAAAAAGTGTTATATTATATTTTATAATTTTATAATTATTAATTATTAAAATTAAAAAATCACATATTTATTTTTTTTTCATATAAAGTAATCCTTTTATATACTCTTGAACATTATTATCTATAATTATATTTCACACAATAAATTATTTTTAAATTTTAAATAAAAATATGATGATTGTTAAATTGAAAGTTATTTTTTAAAAGTTATTTTTTTTCTTTCTCATACAATATAATTATTCTATGTACCCCTAAATGTTCATCAATTATAATCGTATTTCACACATTTAGTAATTAATTATATTTAAATGTGTCGTCATATTTTTTATTTATAAACTTTAATTGTATAACTTTAATTTAATAATTATTATTATTAAAATTAAAAATTTATTTTTTTCCTCATTTAGTATAATTATTCTACATATTCTTAAACATTGATTATTTATAATTATAAATAAAATTTAAAAAACAATTTTATTTAAATATTTTATCATACTTTTTATTTATAATACATGTATTTCTAATTTAAATAATTTATATTAATAAAATTAAAAAATCCGGTTGAACCCGGTCGAACCATGAACCCCCGATGAAGCCGGTTTGATCTCCGGTCCGGTTTTAAAAACATTGTCAAAACATGTATTTTAGGAAATTACCACCATCATTAATAGTAATATTCATCTTTTGTAATGGTTTTAGGCATACTGCATTCACCAAATACTATAAAATTATAATTTTCAAAGTCAAAAAAACTCTTCAAAACAAAAATAAAAATATATTAATTTTTTTAAAATGATGGGTTGATTTCAAAAACTAATAATTTTTTTGAAGCTTATAAATTCTAAGCGTATTTCTAAGCTTATAATTTTTTTAAGAGGTGGGTCAAAAAGCGTATTTCTGTAAAAAAATCCTTTATTTAACTGGTTGAATCGACGATTGAATTGGCTAACCGGCATTTGAACTGGTCAAACCGGAAATGCAAGAGAACCAGAATTTATGGCCTCACTGGTTCTGCTAGTAGTTCAGTTTTGAAACCATTGGTTCAACGTTTATTTTTATTTTTTTTAACATAAATGGCATCCAACTATCAAAGTCACATATGTTAGGTGTTAGTTGAACAAAGGATCACTTTACCCCCCGAACTTGGCGCAAAGTATCAAAAACGTCCAAATTAGCAAAACAGGATCACTTTTACCCTGAACTTGTTAAATTTAGTACAAAAAGCCCCCTCCCCACTCTCACCTCAGAGAGTGAGATACACTCTCCGGTTTTAATAGTGGTTTTGTTTTATAGGGTGGTTTTTTAGTGGTAAAAAGGTTTAAAATAGTCCTAATATTTATTTCACAATATAAATTAATACCTAATAAATTAAAAAAATACAATTTAATCCTTTTAATTTTAAAACTTTATATAACAAATTGACCCCTAAATTTTATATATATGACCAATTAACTCCCATATTAATTTTTTAACAAAAATATTAAAACTTTAACAAAAAAAAAGTTAATTTTTTTTATTTTTTTTTAATCATAAACAGACCCATGGGTCTTGATGAACAGACCCATGGGTCTATTTTTTGTTCATCAAACTGATGAACAAAAATGTTCATCAGTTTGATGAACAAATCTGTTCATCAAAAGATGAACAGAGTCGGTTCATCTTTTGATGAACAGAGTCTGTTCATCAAGCTCAGGCGAGGAGGAGTCCTCGCCTGAGCTTGTTCGTAGACACAAACGGGTTCGCCTGAGGCGAACCCAGATGCAAACGCATCTGGGTTCGCCTCAGGCGAACCCATCTCTGTCTGGGTTCACCTTTGGCGAACCCAGATGCGTTTGCATCTGGGTTCGCCTGAGGCGAACTCAGATGGGTTCGCCTGAGGCGAACCCATCTCTGTCTGGGTTCGCCTTTGGCGAACCCAGATGCGTTTGCATCTGGGTTCGCCTGAGGCGAACCCAGATGGGTTCGCCTGAGGCGAACCCAGAAATGCGTCTGGGTTCGCCTCAGGCGAACCCAGACAGAGATGGGTTCGCCTCAGGCGAACCCAGACAGAGATGGGTTCGCCAGAGGCGAACCCAGAACCGGCGAGGGGGAGACATCAGAAAATTAATTTTTTTTTGTTTTGAAAAAGTTCGAAAAAGTCCCTGAATTAATTAAGAGTTTAATTTTGGTTAATTAGGTTTAATTTTGGTTAATTAGAATTTAATTAGAATAAATTATTAATTTATAAAACTCACTCTCCAATTAAGGTGCCACGTCAGCGTAAGGGGTTTTTTGAGCCGGTTTTGACAAGTTCGGGGTAAAAGTGATCCGGTTTTGCTAATTTGGACATTTTTGATACTTTGCGCCAAGTTCGGGGGGTAAAGTGATCCTTTGTTCGGTGTTAGTTACAGAAGTGGTTTGAACCCACGACCTCCAAATGCACTTGGAGATGCCTCCAATTAGGCTAGTCCCACACTTGCGTTCAACATTTATTGAGTGCCTCATAAAACCAGCATTGTTTAGGAATTGAGCACGCCAGTAGGAAGGCAAATGCAGTAGCTCACAGCCTAGCTAAAAGGGCGCTTAGAGAATCTATTTGTAATTGTAAATGGAGGAGCTCTGTGCCCCCAGATGTTGTTCATCTCGTGTTGGCTGACGTTTCAGCTTAGTTTTTAATATACTACGCTTTCAAAAAAAAAAAAAAGTGCAATCTGAAGCATGCAAAAGTAAACTAAGAGTATAGAAGAAGTAGAAACTGTGATACATGAAATGAATACAGCCTAGACTCAATGCAAAACTCTGAAACTATCCATATTTGCAGTAAATTAACAGTGTTCCTGTTATGTACTTTTACCACCCATTTTCTTCTCTATTTACTTTTTTTCTTTCTCTATAGACACAGAGTAGACAATGTTCTTCCTGAATAAATGATCTTTTGCTGAAATTCACCAAACTAACTAATCTTGGATGGAAAATTAGAAATACCATTAGATCCTTCATCTACAATTGAAATCTCAACGTCTTCGATACTGAACTCGTTATTACTGATATTATTCGTCCTCTGTTGTTGTTCATCAAACATCTTCTTAAGTTGTCTGCCTTGTTCTTCGATCCGCAATTGTAGATTTTTCTGAATCTGCAATTCCATTGTAAGTTATAAATTTCAATTAAGAGTTACGAAAATGGCGAAAATACTCGTTGATGTAAGTACCTCTAGTTGTTCGTGCAGACGCCGCTGGACATCTAATTGGAGTTGCAGAGCCTCCGTGATTTGCATGCCACTGTTACATATAGTTAACAATTTATTGAAACTGTAGATAATTATAATGATAGAGATAAAAAAAAAAAAAATGAGATTTACGTTTTAGGATCCATATGTGATAGATCATTTATGCTATTTCTTTTCTCAGCCTTTCCTGCATCACAATAAGGCAATTCGATTACATGATGGCTGCAATTGAAATATACTTATCGAAATTAAGTCAAGTCAAAGTAAGACTTAATTACCTATATTGTTAGGAATTGAGGATCAAAATAAATTAAATTTATAAAACTTTCTCTGATTCAATAGTATCATAAAATAGTTACCTTCGGAAGAATCTGGCATGTATTTTGCAATTCTATATTTCTGCAAGACAGGGTAGAAAACAAATGTAAAAATCTTGATCCTGAAAACAGAACTCAGAACTAAAAAACACAAAACTGAAAATAAGTTTGAATTAAAGCGAACAAAACCTGCAAATGACTTTTGACATGAAAAATAGTCAATCCATCTGAGTCCATTAGCTTCAGTATTGCCTTTGGTGTTGCTTCTGCAATTGATAAACAATTCATCAAATAATTAAAAACTCAAATATGATATTTTCTTCTTGAATTCAAAATAATTTCAGCTAATCTCGTAGGATGATAGTAATTTTTGCAAAAAGAAACCACTAATTGACATACTTTCAGCTCCTCCAAGGCGATTCACACACTGGACGAACTTCTCATGAAGATCTTGAGTCCATCTTATTCGAGTTTTATTCGAAAGAGCAGGCATAGAATTCGCAGAACCAACTCCCGGCGAGTGAGCCTCTTGTCTCGAACAAAATCCTAACTGCGCATACGAATTGTTGCCAAACTGTTGTCGAAAAACATAACTGATCAAGAATTTTAAAATTAAGAATAGATATTGAAAAACAAGAATCTGTATCAGGAAATGATAAAAAGATATACTCGATTATGATCTTGATCTCCTCGGACAGGAACGGAATACTGTGAAGAATGATTATCAGAGAAACGGGATTTGACAATTGATTGAAGATTGCTTCTCAATTCCAAATTATGATCTAACTGCTGATCGGCAGGATCAATAGCATAGTTTTCTCCATACGGCTTGGAGTAATAAGGAAATGAAGTTACAGGAGAATTTAATTGACCATATCCGTACTGTGGAAACCCCATGAATAATCTTTCCGTTGCATAAAAAGCCGACGCTGGTGATTCGAAACGGCTCATTATACTGTTGCAGCTGTACTGCTGCTTATGATGATCAGGCCTAATCAAATTCTGCTGTTGCAGCTGACCTGACGACTGTGCGCCAATCTCCATATTACCAAAGAATTGAGAAGATTGAAGAGGAAAATTACTGATCATGCCATGGTTTTGTTGAATTCTTTCTTGGAAATCAATCTTTGAAGTGTTCATTTACAAATTGAATAGTCCAAGAATATAAAAACAGAGGAAAAAATAAGGACTAAATGTTCAGTTTTCTTGGTTAGTGCCGGAAAGTGTATCAGAATTATTCATTCTGCTGTGAATTACTTAAAGACTAAAAGCCACGCTAAATACACGAAAAAATTTACGAAAAAGAAAGATGTGGATTTATCGGGTAATTAAGGAACACTACGATTATATTGAATACTTTGGTATAAAATTATTCCCAAAGACTTCATGTTCAAGACATGAATATTTATAATGTTTCACTAATATAAATATATATTCCTATGTAGTTATTATTCCTAATATTAATATATATGGATAGGAACGAAAATTCAGCTGTTTGATATAACCAAAGCATAAAACAAACAAACCTACTTAAAAGAATAATAAAGTTTGTCAGTATATAGATAGAAAAGGAATTTAAAGAATAAATGTTTCGACTACTAAATCACACAATAAGTAACAGTAAAGGGTCATATAGTTTAGTTTTCAAACAGGAGGGAGTAAAGTGTGAATTATATCATAGTAATTTGTTCATCTTTTTATATTGTATTTAAAGTTCACTATTTATTGCCATTAGTTTAAGTAAGTGAATTAGTCAGATAAATGAATAGAATTATAATAAGAAAAATAAAGATAATTTGTTAAAACTTAGAATATTAATTATATATTTTTAAACTGTAAGTAAAAAGTGAAATTACGAGTTGTTTTGGGATCAAGAGAGTACATTAAATGTAAAAAAAAGAGAAGAATAATGTTAAGAAAGCATCTGTGACTGTGCATGGCATAGTAGATTATATATATACATAGAATAGAGGATACTGGCATAAATTGATAGGAAGATAGATCTGCAATTATTCTTGAATGGATACGGATAAAGCCCACTTTACCCACTCAACAAAGATGGGGTAATATTACAAATTTGTTTTGGCTCTTTTATTTTAGAATATGGAGATAGAAAGTTCTCTAATTTTTTAAAAATTCAAGGTGGGTTTGAAATTTCCAGGAACGTATTTATGTGCATGTTTAATTCAGGAAAGTGCAATGGAATTGTAACGGTAAGATTCTTGAAAGTGTGGAAAGAACAAGTATATGTGTAAAGTTGACATTAACCCAATTGCATCCACATCACCAGAACTATTATTCTTGTAAAGAACATAGCCACTATACTTATGGGCACTTTGTTCACTAAAAACCCTAGCTTATTTCCATTTAAGATACTATTTAACACCAAAAGATGTTATTCTTTTGTATAATAATTGTTAATATTTTGGATAATTTTCACTAAGCGTCTCTGAACTATTTTCTCTCTGTTAGAACTGTCTTTTTATTTAATTAGTATTTGATAATTTAATTGGTTGTTCTTGATGTTAATTTTTTTAATTCCGTTATTTTTTATGACGTGTCGCATAATTTGATAGTCTATCTAGTTCATTGCCCGTGCCTTATTATAGATGCATGGGCCATTACAGTTTGTTTATCCTAAACGCATATTTTCTTTATTTGCTTATTTTTTCAGTTCCAACTAATTTTTTTAATTTTTTAATTATAGTATATGGTTAGAAGTTTATTCGAATTGTAATTAACGTTGATTTTACTCATGTAGCAGACAATTAATCAATTGAATGGATAGTGACTTCAACATGCTACTATCATTTAATAACAGGAAATAGAAAATTCTTACCAAGACCCGGTTCATGAACCTACGAAATGTTAGAGAAATGAGAAAAAAGAGAAAAAAAATGAGAAAAAAGAGAAAATTGTGTTAAATTTTCTACTATTTCATTGAATAGGTGCATGGAAAATTCATGGACCGGGTAGACATGCGAGTAAAAGTTTATTCAAATAGAAAATATGGATACTAAATCATTCAAATCGGACAATAGTTAATTTATAATATTAAAAGTTTCGGTTAGTATTGATAAACACAGCAAATATATGAATTTTTTTGAGTCATTAGGGCTAATTTTACTAAAAATTCAATCGTTCAACCATGTAATAATATTCTATAATAAATCTTAATTATGTCTAAAAACGATGTTGGATAGAATTTAGTATAAAAAAAAATCTACATTTACTTGATTAATAATACCCATCATTGTCTTGCTCGACAGTATAATTTAATTTTCTGTCAATTGTTAGAATCCAGCTCAACAGAGTTTGGTGGTTTCAAAGAATTTTGTATTCGTAACTTAAGAAAATACAGATTGAATGATACTCTCATTGTTGAAAAATTAGAAATAAATAAATAAATAAATAAAAAAGATTGAATCAAATCAACAAGAAGATTATATATCTGGCAATGGCATTGCTGCCATTTGAATAATTCCAAGACCCAAAAACATATTAACCTGCAGCGATGACTCATCATTGCTACTTTTTCGAAATCTCCGATTAATCTTAATTTCACTCTTTGCATTCTAGTACATGTGATAATCTATTTTAATTATGTGGTTATTTTAATTACTTTCCTAATAACCTTGCTTTCTTTTGATGAATTCTAATAACCTTACTTTTATTTATTAATTATATGAAATTGATGAAAATAGTATGTTTTTTATGTATTAGCATAATCTTTGCTAAATGATCAACTTTTGTTACCATAAATTGTTTAAAAACGATTATATGAATCATTGGACTAAATATATGAAAACTCTTATTTATTGAATTATTGATTCTTAAAAGTTTTTTTAAAAGAAAGTAAATTTACATACAAAAAAAAGCCAAAATAACCATAGAAAGATACATCTATCGAATATAAATTGCTTAAGAATGTTACACAATATTCATAAAAAAAATGTTATTAAGTAGTTTAAACTTTAAAAAGATCACCTGATATGACTAATTACTTTTTATTAATGTTAAAGCAACTCAAATATTGCAGTGAAGATAATTTTTTTAATTGAAGCAGTGGAAGGAAATGGTTTATATTACATTTAATTTATAAATCCATGTTTAGAATAAGAATAATTGTTTTTAAGTAGATATTAAGTAGATATTAAGAATGAAGAGAGTATTAATTAATCATTATCTTCTTCATCAGAATTAATTAATCATTATTGACTTATTGCTGATCGGACAATATGTCAATATTGGAGTTAGCTACTGGCTTTAGCATCTGGGTATCTTAAGTTTATAGAGCCAATAAGGCAAAATCCAGATTTTGATCCTTGAACTATCATTGTTTTGTAATTATATCCTTCAATTTTAGCCTGATTCAATTGGATCCCACTAGTAATATTTCCATCTTATTTTACTCCCGGACAAATGAAAATGGCTTAATACATCATTTGACCCATAAACTATACTATTTTATTCTCTGCGACTTCTAAACTAATTTCGTATTCTTTTGGACCTCTTAACTCTTTTTTTTGTTCTATTTAACCCCTCATTCGGAATGTGCACACACACGCGATGACGTGGATAAACTTGCTGACATGGCTTTGCTGATATGAGGTTAAATAGAATAAAAAAAAAATAGTTAAGAGGTCTAATGTTACACTAAAATAGCTTAGAGGTCATAGGGAATAAAAGGGTAAGGTTTAGGGGTCAAAAAATATATTAAGCCTAAATATTTTTTTTAATTTAAAATAAAAAATGACGTACTTTACATATTATTTGAAAAAAAATCATTTAAGACTTTAAAAATCATGAAATTTAGTGTGTTTACCAATTTTAACACAAATTTTAAAAATTCAGAATTGATTTGAAAAGTTTGAAATTGCAAAAAATTAAAAGCTGGTGTATTAAAATTTTTAAAATTGGAAATTCGTGAGACACACTAAAAATTATAATTTTTTAAAAAATTTAATCTTTTTTTAATATTATCACAGTATAGTAAATTTATAGGTTTTATAATATCGTTAAAAACAGACAAACTTCATTTATCATTATTGAAATGTAAACAAATAATGTATAAGAAGTTATATTATGTAATTATTGACTAAATTTCAATATTTTTTTATTTTTTTAAAAGATTAAATGGATAAAAATCTAAACAATCGTATTTTTGAGAAGGTTAAATGGATAAAAATTAAAAGTTTGAAGGTGCAATAGGAAAATAAAATAAGTCCAGGGATCATATAGAACAAAATAGTGTAGTTCGGGGGTTCAATAGAACAATTTATGCATTTTAATTATCCTTCACGCGCTTCAAAATTGAAAACACGCGCTTTTACCACATTGGAGGAAAAAGGTCAGATCAGCAAAAAAGTTACAGTTGACGGGTTAAATAGAACAAAAAATAAAGTTAAGAGGTCCAATAAAATATCAAATTAGTTTAAGAGTCTCAGAGAATAAAAGCATATAGTTTAGAGGTCAAATGATGTATTAGGCCAATTGAAATTGACATTACAGTAAAATTTATTAACATAACTGATAACACGCAAATGGACTGACCTCAACAAGAGGCTACGAAAACCGAAACAGACATAACCGGACGAATATAAACCGAGACATACATATGAACACATACCACAAAGGCCCAACTCAGGAGAATATAAACCCGATTAAAGACAAACTCTGACAAATCGATCATGATACCAAAAGCCGAAGACACACATCCCGGTTTTACCGAACATAACCTCTCTGATTACTAGACGACTGCCTGACAGAAGGTATTCTAACATTTCCAACAATCTCTACACAGAAAGAGAATTACAACAGACTTGTCGGCTCGTACAAAGAGGAACAAATATATAGTATAAAAGATTAGGAAAAAGTAGGTAAAAAGAGTTAATATTCTTTTTCTCTCAAATCTTAACTCCTTTAACTTCTCATTTCTTTCCCTCACTAAAACACTTATTGATATGACCGTCCGAACGTTTATCGGAATCCTCTTCTGGCGCCCTTCTAGATTGTATTGTGGTTTTCAGGTACGCCCTTGAAGACACCTCCGAATCTGAGACAAGCATCCCGTTCACAAGTTATCAATAACTAAATAGAAAATTTTAATTGGGTCTCTGAAACTATCATGTTTTTTATAATTAGATATTTCAATTTCAATTTATTACTGACTCCCCAAACTTAATCTTCATCATATTTAACTCCCTCATTGACAATAAAGTGGTTGTGATTTTTTTTTATTATCAGAGATAGACCTACTCTAGGGTTAGTTGTTAGCGGAAATTATTTGTTAACTTCATATAATATTATGCATTGAAATGTTAATTATAACTATCTAGCAAATTAATCATTTGAAATAAATTCTAACAATAAATTTATTTTTTAAATAATATAAATTAATGTATTTATTCCATAACAAAATCCCATACCAGATAAAAAGATAACAAGAATTGTGTATATATCACAAAAATTTCTTTTCTCATTAGTTATGGTTTTGTTATTGGGAAAATATACAAATTCTTAATTAATTTGGCATATTTAGGGTAAGGTTTTATTTATTAAAAATATAACAAAAAAGTAAGAATCTAATAAGAAAAAATTCAGCATTTCAAAGAAATAACCACATTTCCTTTTTCTTTTCTAAGAGAAGATTAAAAATTACACACATGAATCAATTTCAACATTCAAATAGACCTAGTAATTGTGGCTCATCTAATTTGTGGTATCTTTATTTTTTTAGTTAGACTGTGCCTTTTGCTATTTGTTTAGGTTAGAAGTCTAAATCAACATGAGATTACGTCTAAAATATATTTCAAGGGTTATAATATAAATACTAGTAACTCCTGCAAACAGAATAAACGTTTTTTTGTCTATAGACATAAATTATATTGAACCATGTGTTTGTTTATTTATCTTTCATTTATTTAATTTTCCTATTTATTTTCGCATCAAATAAATTTTGATAACATGTCGCTGAGAAAATATAAATTATAATACATTTGATTCTTTTTTTAATGAAGAATTGTTAGATTTAAATTTTGGTCAAAAAAGGAACATACTTTTTGTTCAGTGCTGTGCTCTTATGTTTAACTAACACATGTATTTTAGGAATAATCAACAAATATTCATAAAGAATTTCTTTTTTTTTAACAAAGACATAAAGAATTTCAAATTACATAAAAAAGAGGCCACAAAATTAAGAAAGCATTAGAGCATCTCCAATGCAATGCTAAAATGAAATGCTAATGCTATAATTTAGCATTAAGTCAGCATTTCCAATGCAATGCTAAAATGGAGTGCTAATGCTATAATTTAGCATTAAGTCTTAAAATGCAACTCCAATAGAGTGCTATACTTTGTGCTAAATTTAGCATATGCTATATCACGTGCTAAATTTAGCACAGACTATAGCATATGCTAAACTACAACAACCAATAGCATTTCTTTATTAGTTACAATTTTACCACCGTAATTTTTTTTGCATTTATTATTTTAACATTTTTTTACCTTTTTACTTTCTTCATTTTAAATTTTATGCTTCAATTTAATTTTACGGCATCGATTTGATTTTTTAATAATAGATCATATATCAATATAATAAAAAAAATATAATTTATTTTTATATAATTCATCGATTATCTTAATTATTTCTTTTGATAAGCTCATCATTATATATAAAAAATACATTAATTTTTGTTTGAAAAATTATCAAATAATTAGAAATTAATAAAATTCAGAGATAATTATCTTAATAAATAATTATAACACTTATTTTCAACTTTGTGCATTGGAGAACAAATTAGAATGCTATGCTATTTATAGCATTTTACCATTTTTTCATGCTAAATTTAGCATAAAAAATAGCACTCCATTGGAGATGCTTGCATAAATGAATTAAAAATATGTGAAAATAGAAAAATGGAGCAAGTTGAGAGTTGAGAACCTTGTTCCTTTGTCTTGATAAAGCCATACTTTTAGGAAAAAAAATTATAGATATATAGCTACATATAAATGGTTGAACAATTCCTTTCTGTACGACATGAAAATTTTATTCTTATTAATTTAATATTTTTTATATCGATTTATCATATCGTCTTATATAGTAACTGATCTGTTAATTGCATTTGGAGGGAGGAGAAGGATTTTGATTGCCACATTAATATAATTAAGTCTTCTGATTTAGTTGACCACAGCAAAAATGAACGAAGTGATTAAAATTTTAACGAAAATTAAAATAAAAAACTGTATCGTTTAATTTTTAAATAAAAGAAACAAAATTGTAAATTACGTCTGTGAGGGTGTTCAGAATAGTTAGTTCTAAAAAAGATATAGAAAAGTATAATTTATATTTTAATTAATAAAAGTGAAAGTTGTATCATATCATATTCAGCTCTCTTTTTGAACTTTTATTGATACAATCATAAATATGGTCAAGAAATATTATTAAAAATACCAGCTAAACATTAGCTATATACATAATCACAAATCTGATTGTCCAATGCTAGTCCACATCTATGTCTAAAAGGAGCTAGAAGTTAAATAAAAGGACACTATTCAAGCTAGGATTGGATGCACTTAAACTATTTTATGTATCATAATTTTATTGCTGTTTGGTACATAGAAAACAAAAAATACAAGATCAAATAATTCTTAATACTATATTTTTAGTATTTATTATAAAACAAACAGATAAGTATTAGTAATATAGATTCATTAATTGAATAATTTTAGATGTTAAGACAACAAAATATGTGCAAGGGTTAATAAATAAAAGGTATATTTGGCTCCATCTTTGTTGGATATGTCAAATAATTGACCCTTTCAGGCATCGGAGGGACACTTTTGTTTTGCTGGCCTACGCTTTGATGAGGTGATATTGTGTATAGAGTCTATATACATATACGAAAGGGTTAATGAAAAATAAAAAAGAACAGATATTTTTTAATTTTTATAAATTAATAATAAAATTTAATTTTAATAACTTTTACTTAATTTTATTAATTGAAATTATTTCTATTCATTTTCACTAGTTTTTATATTACCTTATACTTTTACTTATAGGGAAATTCTAACCTAAACCTTAACGCTTATGTTGATTTACCGTTATGATGACAATTTACATTCGAACTACTATTTGCCCCTTCAAGTTTCAAAAATTACTATTCTTCCTTGACTTTTATATTTTATATAACTGAAACTTCCTTATATAAGGAGACGTTAGTTAGAAAAAAACATGACAAAGATAGTTATATTTTAAAACTCATGGAGAAAAAAATAACTCGGTTGTAAATTCATGGAGATAATAGTAACTAATCATTAAAAAAATTAGTAAAAATGTGGCAATTTAAAAAACCATTAAAATCTAGTAAAAACATAGTGATAATCCGACGGTAAATTTTGGTAGATTTTTGTTGCATTTCGGTAGACTTAATATTATCGAGTTTTGGTAGTAATATCCACCTAACTACACTTAAGATTCACATATAGTATATAATATACGGTAACATTTAATTAGGGTTTTACTATATATTCGCCGCCCCTAATTACTTGACACCGCCCCTAAAAATGCCTTTTTTCCCTACTTTAAAAAAAATTAAAACTCTAAATCACATTCGAATACGTCGATTAAAATGACGGATAACGATTACAATTCGTCAGGTAACGAGTATCGACAATTCACAATATTTTTTTCCCGCTTTTCCGACGTAAAATTAGTTTTTAATTTTTTTTTATTAATTCCCATATGGGCCGACGCCAACTGGGGGCGTCGGCCCAGATGGGGAGATGTCCCAGAAGGGACGTCCCCATTTTCACGTTCCACTTTTCGGGGGATGTCCCCGGTTCGCATCATCCTGGAGGACGGACGCCTATTGGGGACGTCCGTCCTCAGGGCTTACGCGAACCGGGGACGTCCCCCCATAAATTTTTTCAAAAAAAATTAAAAAATCTTAATACGATAAAAAAAAACTTAAAATTGAATGTTTACCGGCGATTCCCGATCTCTATTTCTCTTGGAATTCAACATTTACACCGTAGGATATGGTTTTCGTTTGATGGATTTGAATGAATTCAAGGGATTTGTTTTTTTTTATAAAAAAAGGCAAAAAGGTAATGTGTGGGGGCGGTGAGTAATAAAAAGGGGCGATGTTTAGTAATCCAGTTTAATTAACAGTCGACAAACCAATATCAAAACTGGTCCACGATTTATGGTAAACATATCACCGTTGACCATCACCAACAAGCGAAACTCCATTTAACAGCCACCGTCCTCCGCCTGTATCTGACCACCACTCTCCCAACGTTTAGTAAAAACGTAAATAAAAATAAGAAAAAGTTTAAAATATTTCATGTTGGAAATATAATTTTTTTTAAAATTTTAATTGTATTTTAGTAAATTTGTTTTAAAAAAGAATGAAACATGTAGTTAAATTTTAATGCGACTTAAAAACTAGTCACAATTTTATTAAATATGTATTGTATTGGACATAAAAGAAAGATTTAACAAAATATATTTTATATAGTTAAAATAAATTTGATTTAAAAAAATAGTTAGTGATGGATTACGTGCTACAATCGACGGTCATGACCTGTAAAATAAGGTAAATAGCTAATCAGGCGGTGGTGATCTGATTGGCAATCTGATGTTTAAGTAAGTTTAGCCTTAATTTGAAAAATAAAATATATTGAATCTATGAGTATAGATATATCTTAACTCCTTTTATATTAGTGAGATATGACCTAATAGAATATTAGAAGGAAAGTGATTCCTTTAAGAATCAGAATTGAATATATTTTATTTTTCATGTTGGAAATATAAAAGCGGCAAACATTTGGTATTTTATTGAAATTACAAGGACTAATGCTGTTAAAAAGCTAAATAAATTCAGCTTTTTAGAAATATATTCAAACCTTTCAAAAGTGATCTATCCAAATTTTACAAATTCATTGTAAATATATCTATGTTATCAAAATTGATTTAATTATTCTTACAAAATCAATTGAATATATGAATTCTTATTCAAAATTGAATAGAAAAAGGATTGTTAATTGTGATAAGACATGATTTGGATAAATCAATTTTGATATATATCAAATTGATTTTAGAAAATCGAATAGATTTTCAACAAATTAGACAAATTGAGATAGATTTAAAGCTTTTAAAAGATTTTGATATATTTTTAAAAACTATACATGTTTTATTTATCTGTTCCTTAACCTATTTTTTTTATCTTTATCTAGTCCTGTAACTTAGCAAAAAATTATTTTTCAGTCTTTAATTGACAATTTGACGCCATTTAAAGTAACAATTTGCATTTTCGAAAAAAACGAAACAACGTCGTTTTTATTATTCAGAGACTTGAAAATGCGTTTTTGCTTGGTTGAATAACCAGATAAGGACAAAAAATAGTTCAAACACCAGATAAACAAAACATGTATAGTTTAGGAACCTAAAAATGAATTATTTTACTTATTTATACTATCAGACCTTTTTTTTGAGAGAAAACTATCAGACCTTTTTACAATCATGTTCATTGAATGTTTGTTTTACAATGGTGACCAAAACTTTATATTTTATTTTCTAAACACAAACTTTTATATTTTTTTATCAATTATTAGTTTTATCAATTATTTTCATTTGATATTATTAGTTGATTTTCTTTAAATATACCATATGATTTGAAACACTAATTAATTTGGGAATATGCAGCACAAAAGAAAATAATCAAAAAATTGGAGGCTTCAACTATGCTAATAAGTTACAGAATCTAGATGCTTAAATTAGGCAAATCGTACCTAAGAAATTAGACAAGGACCTTAAATTGTGCCCACTAAAGCAGGCATAAACAAAAAATCAAAGATAAATGCTGCCTATTTTTGATAGAATTTTGGACGGCAAAAGAATTTCCATGCTTCATGGAAGAACTATTCTCTTCTAAAATAATTGGTATTAGTTTTAAACTATGCGTTTTTTTATAATTGAGGAGAGAGCATCATATAAAATTCCAAACATGTGCCAATTATCTAAAAATGGTGCGAGTCTGCAAGATTACCATATTTGATGATGGGATCGGGATTACTTATTTGTACTATTACCTCATCTAGTATATATTTTCTAGGCCTAATGTCTTAAAAACCCCGACCTTTTAGCCCCTTTTCAATCATATCCTGACGTTGAAAATTTGTCAACTTTACCCTATTTTGCATTTTTGTGTTTCAATTGTACCCTGAAAAATTAAATTAACGTCTTTTGCGTTTGGAATTTTTTTTAAAACATTCTCCATGTCTCGCATATATTAATTATATATTTTTAAAATTTATTTAAATTTAGTTAAATTAATTAAGAATTTAAATTAGTGTTAATTTGATTATGGTTTTTAGTTAGTTTTTAAAAATAAAGGACTTATTTGTACTTTTTTGAATAAAAAAGAATTTAATTTCATGTTTAAACTTAATTAATTGAATGATTTCATCATTCAAGTAAAAAAATTAACAATAATTAAAATATTGGGGTACAATTGAAAACGGAAAATTTAAAAGTGGATAAAATTGACAAATTTTCAACGTCCGGGTGGAATTAAAAAAAAATTAAAGGTGAGGGGTTTTTGAGTGATTAGGCCTATTTTCTATATCTAGTTTATATGCAGGGAAAAGAGGCAAATATGCTCCTATAGTATGTTGGGGGGCCTCTAATAAATTTTCGATGTCAATAGACCGCTTAATGTTTTTAAATTAGAGCAAGTTAGAATAGAGGGTTTAGAATAGAGGGTTTGCTTGTTCTTATTTAAAAATATTAAGCGGTTAATTGAGATCGAAAGTTTATTAAAGGCTAAGTTGTCCTTCACTACATACCATAGTTAAATTTTTTAAATAAATAAAATAAAGTAAAATTATATTCAACAAAAAATAAAAACAATAACAATAATAAAATAAACATAAAATAAGAAATAAACATAGGTTTATACCTTAGCAGTTTTATCAACCCTGTTGCCATCTTTAATCAATTCAAATGACACTTTCCTTTTCGCACCACCGGTAGACTTATTTGTTATCTTTTCTCTGCAACAACAGCTTCTTCAATACGGCTATACTTCTTGTTTGTTTCAAACAAACACACTTGACTGGTTTTCTGACGGTGTACGTTTAGCCATTTCAGCAGCAATAGAAGAAGCTTCAGACATCTTTGCACGCTTCGAAAATCGACCCGCCGGTTCCATTACATTTTCAACATTTTGTTGTAAATCAGTTACAACAGCTTATGGTTCTTCAATATTTTTAACAACAGGAGAAGCAGCCTGTTTCAGCCGACTTTGAGTAATCATTGACATTGTCAGTGTAGGTTTTGGCGATCTTCGAAGCATGCTCGCAGCTTCCTTAGTGTTTTCCGATATGCTAGGCTGCACAACGTCTCCTCTTCTTTAACAATGGGAATATGAAGCGAATCATCCTCTTCACTAGTTTCATCAGATTCTTTTCCTTTAGACGACTCCACTGCTTGAGTCGTTTCAACAACAGAAACATTATCGGTATTGCCGAGAGTCGGCTACTTCGCCAACATTGTCACGGTTCGAAGTTTTAGAATCAGTTTCGACCGATGACTGGCTTCTTTCCGTCTATGGCCAACAGACTTATGCTCCATTTCAACAAACGATGAACAATTGCCTGAAATTACAAATCCAACACATAGAATCATTACTAAACAAAATATAAATATTTCAATAAAAGCAAAACAATAACATAAACATTAACATATCCAAAACAAAACCTAAATATTTTTACTAATAAAATTAGTTTAAAATTATAAATCTACATCATATATAAAAATCAGTTTAACTACTGATTTTAAAATAAATTTACAAACCTAAAACATGTACAACCCTAAATCAAATTAAAAACAACTACAATTAACACAAAATCATAAGTAAAATCAGATTCAAATGTTAAATATCAAATGCATGTAACAATAAAAACTGAGTACAAAAAAAATTTAAAAACCACAACAATTACAGGTAAACCTAAATCAAGTTAAAAACAACTAAAATTAATACACAATCATAAGTAAAATCAAATTTAAAATATTAAATAAAAAATACATGTACCAATAAGAATTGAAAAAAAATTAAAAAAAAAACAGAACACTGGCAATTATATAATAATGAACAAATGAGAAGATGGAGAAATGGAGATGAAAAGGTGAAAACGAAATGGAGTTATGCAGTAATGGAGATAACGCAAAAAAAAAACCGTGGAGAACAAGTGTGGAAATGGCGGAAAAGTAAGAAGAAACTGTCAAATCAAAAGGAAAATCAGAAAATGGTAAAAAATAAAAAATAAAAAATTTCAAAAAAAAAGGTTAGTTTTTTTAGATTACCTCGTATGAAAAGTAAAAAATAAATTGGTCCGTATAAAGAGTAGCCCATTTACCTATTATATATAAAAAGCCTTTTAGAATACAGCCTCAGTTTCAGAGATTTGGCCCATTTGTTTGGACTCTCTCAACCTTGAAAACTATTTTTTATGTTTTGATTTAATATTTTTGTGGACTTGAGTTTCATAATTGGGCTATAACAGAGCTCATATACTTATCTATGATCTGCAATGCAATCGAAAATTTGAAACCTTATTTGTTTTTGAGTAAATAACAAAACTACACAAAAAAAAGGAACAATATAACAAAAATGCTAAGTCATCTCTATTATTACATCACCACCTAAAAAAGTTAAAACTTTACATTTAATACCTTCCCAATGAAAATACAACACATGACACACACAAAACAAATAAAAGAAAGTCAAAAACGCGTCAGAATTGGTCAAAAACGTGTCAGAAACGCGTCTGACTTGCGTCAGTCACGCGTCAGTTTGTCAAAATTATTCACATGTAACATTTATGTATCCGCGATGTATCAGCAATGTATCAAAAACATATTTAATTATCATTTTCTCTTATTTTTAAAACAAACATATATGTATACATACATCCAAACACACATACTATTTGTATTTATTATTTATATCCATATAAGGTGTATGTATAGCATATTTTAAATTGAAAGATACACGTATCATATACTTTAAAAATACATAAATTATGTTACAAAAAGAGTATCCATAAAAATGTTCTTCCTATTACATGTTTGATGCGTGCCTTGTTCTTTTATTAATTATGAATATATATATATATATATATATATATATATATATATATATATATATATATATATATATATTCACACACACACACACATATTATTTATATGTATTAATAATGTGTCTTTAATGTGTATGTATAACATATTTTAAATTAAAGCTACATGTATGATATATTTTAATTAAAATTTACGCATCAATAACATTTTAATTTGTTACTCGATATAAACATCATTATAATTTGGTTGCATTTTTTTAGCTTAGTTGCCTAACATTTAAAGATTATGTGTATCTTGTATGTATGTAGAAGATAATTCTAACATATTTTAAGCATTATTATTTCCGATATATCTATCAAAACATATGACGTGTATCTGAAATGTATTTATAACATATATCATATTAAAAAAATATGTGTTTTATATATATATAAATTAAATATTAGAGATTTATCTAACAAATACAAGTAAGAAACATGTCAAAATACGTTTAATAAATTAATATATATTTAAAATGTATATATTTGAACTGTTTTTTGATATGTATAATTTATATATTAAATAGAAAAACACAAATACATCTAAGATACGTTTCAGATATGTCATATATACATCAAATTTTTTCAAGGTGTGACTGAATAAACTTAGTTTTTAAATTCATAAAATGGCCGAGAAAAAAGTGATGCTAAAAAGTTATAACTATCGCTCAGATAAGCATTTCTTTATATCTTCAATTATTGTAAACCATATACCAACAGTTACTCTACAACTATAATGATTCACTAGTTTAAAAATCGATCGATGTATCTACAATATATCGACGATGTATCGGTAATGTATTATTGATGTATGTACGATGTATCTGTAATGTATCTACAATGTATCAGTGGTACATCTATGACGTATTATGTGATGTAACTATAATGTATCATTGATGTATCCAATATGTATATACATGATATATAAATAAAAAAAATGAAATAGTAACAATATAATGTCGTCATAGAATTTTATTCAATAATATTTAAATATTCTTTGAGTTGTTTTTGATATGTATAGATGATGTATCAGAGATGTATCGAAAATGTATAAGAGATGTATCAAAAATGTATCTCGTAGGCATTGAGGTACCACCATTGAAGTGAAGACGCATATCAAGGATATATTCATTATGTATAAATTATATATTAAAAATTTATCTATAAATACATCTAAAAAACATGTCAAACACGTTTTGATGAATCAATATATATATATTTAAAAATAAATGTGTTTGAGCTGTTTCTGACATGTATCTGATATGTATAGCATATGTATCTGATACGTATCAAAAATGTATCTCGAAAACAGTCACATACTATTAATGAAACTTATTTAAAAAATATATCTCAGGTACATCTATACAACACATTTGATACATAATCTTATAATTATTTAAAGCTATAATGGATTTTTCTCAATCTGCTGTAGCATGTAAGATATAAATTCAGCTTTGTAATTTGAATTACTAGCTGGAAATTACAGATTCCAGGGCCACATATGAAAGCAAAGAAATTTTAGGTTCATGACAAGTCATAAACTCACCTTTGTAACATGAATTACTAGCTGCAAATTATAGATTCAAAAACAAAGAAATTATAACTTAAAGACAATTAAGGGTAACAAAATTATCAACTGTAGAGAATCAAGAGCACAAACTCACATACACAATTGTTTATTAAAGAGTCAACATAGCAGTAGTTCCATTAACAACAACAAAAACCCACACAGAATTCCAATTCAAATTGATGAAAAATAAGAAAAAGAAACAAAACCCACGATCACACTGTTGGTAGAATCACATAAAAATGATTAACTAACCTTAACTGTCATTTTTTCCACCTGGGTACTCTTTTTCCTCATCGGGGTCAAGGGCAAGAAGATGAGAAATCGCAGAGCCATCAATGTCCTTCCAATCATCGGCGCAATCGTCGTGGGTGATGAGTCCCGGTCATAACTCGGCTTGTAGTTGGATAGTCGAGTCTGACTCGCAGTTCCACTCACCCGACTCCTTGTGTGACCTGACCCACCCGATTAAAATGGAGCCCAAAACCAGTAGCATCAGGTGGAGTCTGCCGGGAACCATTGTGAAGGAGGAGGAGGAGAAGTTTCCTTGGTGGACAAAGGTAGCCGTTATTTGGTGTCGCGAGAGAAGTTTGTCAGTCTGGTTTGGTTATCGAATTCGGAATTTGGAGGCGGAGCGGTGGTGAGAGTCTGAAGGTAGAAGAAAACGGCAATACATGATCTCTCACTTTTTTCAATTAAAACAACACGTGTAAGACTTAGTTGAAACACGTAAAAAGTGTAATAATTCACTATTATTAGCTTTCTAATGTAAAGAATAAATTAGCATTAATGAAAATAAATTGGCAATTTCGCATTTTTGTTATAATACCCCGCAAACAGCTTATTTGTGTAATTTTTCCTTTGTTTTTTCTTTCTTCTAAGACATAAAAGACAAAATCATATGAAACCAGAAACCTAATTTGTACATATCTAGAGTTAGGGGTGTGCACGGTTCGGTTCGATTCGGTGTGGAGTGCAATTTGTCAAAACCGAACCAAACCACCCCTAGTTTATTGAAAACCAAACCACCTACTTCGGTGCACGGTTTTTTCGGTTTGGTACACCGAAATTTCGGTTTTAACCGACCGAACCGCACCATTTAACCGAAATTTTAGAATCATTAAAGTTAAAAAAAAAATCAAAGTAAAAATAAAAAGACAAATCTGAAATCAAAAATATGAACTCAACAATAGATTTAAAATAAATATTCAACAGTTATACAATCAAATATTTAAAGCAAATTTTTTATAGCCACTGAAAAAATCAAAAAAATCAACAATCTTCATCATTTCCGGCGATATATGTATTGGCCGATTTCCACATATAATAGTGATCTTTGTTCTTCGCTCTTTTTTGATGTCACGGGTACACAAAACGCACGAGAGAGTGCCCGGCAACAGTAGAAAATGGTAGAGTTTATGTTTGATTTAGGTTAAAAGAAAATAAGAAGGAGTGAGGACATGAATTTGGTGTGGGTGAGGATGATGGGAGAGTGAAGAGGATGAGGGAAGAGTGAGATGCGGCTGGCTGAGGAAAGAGTGAGAAGAATTATTAGGGTTTTGGGTTAAAAGAGTATATATAGTACTATATGAAAATACTAAAATAACCCTTCGCATAATTTCGGTTTTTTCGGTTTGGTTTGGTAACCGACCATTAAAACCAAACCGAAACCGAAAACCGGAAATTTTATAAATCCTAAATCAAATCAAACCGTTTTAACCATTTATTTTTCGGTTTGGTGTTTTTCGGTTCGATTTGACTCGGTTTTTCGGTTCGATTCGGTTTTTGCTCACCTCTATCTAGAGTACCCAGTTTGAAGAAATTCTTTTGAATTATAGTTATATCACTACTAGAAATCTGGTGATTAGTGACGGAAATTAGCGACGGAATTCATTTCCGTCGCTAATTATGTCTTTTGCGACGGAATCGGCGACAGATATCGAATCTGTCGCCTCATTTGGGAGAAATTTTGGCGGGTGAAGTCCCGCCACTTTAGCGACGGATTTTCCGTCGCTAATCCGTAGCCAAAGTGGCGGGAGACAGCCCGCCTTTTCACATTTCTACCTATTAGCGACGGACTGTTTTTGTCCGTCGCTAACCTCCTCAGTGAATGGTACCCTGCGTTTCATTCACATAATTAGCGACGGACGGAAACAATCTGTCGCTAATTTATTAAATGAAACGCTGCGTTTCATTTAATTAATGAAGTTAGCGACGGATTGTACAGTCCGTCGCTAACTTCATTAAATAAACAAAACGCAGCAGCGTCTTCCCCAGCCATTAATTTCTATCTGAAAAAAAACGCAGTCCGCCCTTTTCTCTTCTCCTTCCAACCGCCGTCCCCTTTCCCTTTCCTTCCCCTTCCAACCGCCGTCCGCCGCACATCGCCGTCTGGTAAGTTTTGTTTCCTTAGTTTTTAATAGTTTTTTAATAGTTAGGGTTTATTAATTTTGTCTAAAAATTTCTTAGAGTTTCCATCCCTAATTCACCCGCCGGCCACCATCCTCCGCCTTGTACCCGACGTCAGCCGTCCGCCGTCCGCCGTCCAGCAGTCCTCCTCCCAAGTAAGTGATTATTAATTTGTTATTTATTTAACATTTTAATAGTTTTGTTTAGTTTAAATTAGGGTTTATTACATTTATGTTATTAATTATATTAGATTTAATTAGGTTAACTGTTAATTAGGTAAAATAATATTAGTTTAATTATTAATTAGGGTTTATTATATTTAGGTTTATTATTAATTAGATTATATTATAATTAAGTTATATTTTAATTGAATTAGATTATATTCGGTATATTGTTAATTAGAGTTAATTAAATTATTTAATGTAATTTAGGATTAATTGTTTGAATTAAATCATTACGTTAATTGTTTGAATTACATTATATTAGGTTAATTGTTAGAAACAAGTAAAGCATAAATTGATATTTTATTATTTTAAATAGTAAATATTTTAATTGTTAACAAAATTATTTAATTAAATTAGTCAATTTTTTTTTAGTTTAAGATTTAGTTTAAATTAGTCAATTTAATATTTTAATTGTTAACAAAATTTTATTTAGTCAATTTTATTTTGTTTAGTTTAGGATTTAGTTTACGATTGAGATGAAATGGTTTGTTTTTTGGTTTGGTTAATTGTTAGAATATGCATTGTTTGTCTGCAGGTTTTCCCTGAAAAATGGGTGATGCTCATTTTTAGGGGAAATGCTGCCGGATTTTCGTTAAAAATATAATAACACTTAGAATATTGGAAAAAACGTATCTTGATAAAGTATTAATTTGTATTGTTATGATAATCTGATCCAAAACTATTAATGTAGGTTTCTTTCTGACGATTGTTGATAGCCACTGATCATAGCCGTTGTCGTCTGTTTACACCGCGTCTACCGTATTCATATCTCATATTTATTGCGGTTCTGCTCTTCAACAAGTAAGTGTTACTGTATTTTTATATTTTATTTTAATTAGTTTGAGTAAATTCAATAACAGTTAAATTTAATTAACAAAGATTTTATTCCCACCGAATAAAATCTTACCTAGCCGTAGAAACCCGTCCCGTGTGTTCAAGAGATTGAACGACACGGGATTGTACGTGTGTACAGTTCGTAAAACTGCTGTCGTCTGCGTAATTTGATCACGAAAAAACATATATGTATGGATATGGTATAGGAATATTTGGTAGTTTTCTGGCGTATGTTCTCCGGGTGGCTATTTAATATAGGCTGTGTAACGCTTATTCCTTACGGAATATATAATTAGCGTTACACACCCTATATTATGTAATGCACCTGGGGAACGACGCCGGAAGGCTGCCGAATATTTTTTCCGTATTCATGCATATATCGTGATCGAATTATGGGGCGCCAGTTTTGCGAATGGGATAGGACCCTACCCTTTTAGCAGTCAATTACATTGACTTTGCTACTGAGCTTATGAACCAGTACCTAATTGTACGTCCTCCAGAAATGAATCCAGACCGCAGCTGGATGTATACGAGGCATGACAGAGGCTTCCTGCCGCCAGATTTTTTCCCTAATCTTGAAGAGTTCGTGAATTTTGCTGTGCAACATCCCGAGTGTATGAATGGAGAAGAGATAAAATGCCCCTGTTCTAGGACAAAATGTAGAAATACGAATTTTCGAGATGTCGAAGTTGTGAAACTACATGTCTTGCAGTCTGGGTTTGTTCCAGATTACTATGTCTGGATTCACCACGGTGAGGTGAATGTCCCTCCTGTTGTTCAGCAGCCGGTTAATGAATACGATTACTATAATGAGGGAGGGGGAGATTTAAACTCCGGTCAGAGAATGGTTATTGATGCTGCTGGTCCTGAAGTTTTTGAGGAAGAGACCCCGAATGAAGAAGCTCAGAAGTTTTTTGATATGATGAGTGCGGCAGAAGAAGAAATATGGCCCGGAAATAGCAGACACTCACCCCTGTCCGCATCTGTTGAAATTTTGGATATTAAGTGTCGACATCAGGGGTCGATATCTTTAATTGACGACACCTGCCGTTTATTACAAGAACTGCTTCCAGAGAACAACAAAATGCCGAAAAATTTTGCTAATATCAAGAAGCTGGTGAAAGGTCTCGGGTTGCCGGTTGAGGTTATTGAGTGCTGTTTGCACAACTGTATGATTTACTGGGGGGAGGACGAGGATTTAACCCACTGCAAAGTTTGCACATTTCCTCGGTGGAAACCTGTTACGAAAAGCAATTCGGCCAAAAGAAGGGCTAACGTTCCTTATAAAAAAATGTTTTATTTCCCTTTAACTCCGAGGCTGCAAAGGTTGTACGCTTCCAAAGCCATGGCTAAACATATGACATGGCACGCTGAACATGAAATGGAAGACGAGAAGATGTGTCATCCTTCTGATTCTCCGGCGTGGAAACGGTTCAGTGAGTTGCATACAGATTTTGCTGATGAAACAAGAAATATCAGACTAGGCTTATGTACTGACGGGTTTCAACCATTTGGTAGTTTTGGAACACAATATTCTTCCTGGCCAGTCATTGTGACGCCGTATAATCTGCCTCCAGGCATGTGCATGAAGGATGAGTTTATGTTTTTGACAATACTTGTCCCGGGACCTGGAAATCCAAAAGACCAGATGGATATATTCCTGCAGCCGTTAATAGCGGAGTTGAATCAATTGTGGGAATCTGGAATTCGGACGTATGACGTTCAAAAGAGGCAGAATTTTCAAATGAGGGCGGCGCTTATGTGGACAATTAATGACTTTCCCGCTTATTCAATGTTGTCTGGGTGGAGCACATCAGGAAGACTGGCATGTCCGCATTGTATGGAAAATACCGAGGCATTCACGTTGCCCGATAGTGGTAAACAGTCCTGGTTTGATTGCCACAGAAAATTTTTACCTACGGGCCATCATTTTCGTCGGAATGTTACTGAATTTCGAAAAGGCAAACAAGTAAAGCACAAATTTGGAGGTGTGAGGACTGGAGATGAAGTATTAGCAGAGGTTGACGGTCTGGGGTTTAAGAGGGCTTATGAGACAGATGCTAAGGCTACGAATGCTGATCTATCTAAAGGCCGTGGTTGGAATCGAAAGAGTATCTTTTGGGATTTACCGTATTGGAAGACAAATGTAATCCGGCATAATCTCGATGTCATGCATATTGAGAAAAATGTATTTGACAACGTTTTTAATACCGTACTCAATGTACCTGGTAAGACGAAAGACACGGCAAAATCTAGGGCAGAGTTGAATAAGATTTGTGATCGTCCCGGTCTAGCACAAGATCAGGAAACCGGTAGATATCCAAAGGCTTTGTATGCTTTGGACAGGGATTTAAAAAAGATTTTGCTCGAATGGATTCAAAAGTTAAAGTTTCCGGACGGTTACGTGTCCAACTTGTCAAGGTGTGTTGATTTAAACAGTTTGAAGATGATGGGCATGAAAAGTCATGACTGTCATGTCTTCATGCAACGACTTTTGCCAATTGCTCTCCGTGAGCTTCTTCCGCCCGAAGTGTGGGAACCTTTAACAGAGCTAAGTATCTTCTTCAGAGAATTAACTGCCACATCGCTGAAAAAGGCAGATCTTGAGAGATTGGATCTTGATATCCCGAAGATACTGTGCAAGTTGGAACGTATTTTTCCACCGAGTTTTTTTAATTCGATGGAACATCTCCCGGTACACCTTCCATACGAAGCTATGATGGCAGGACCTGTTCAGTATCGTTGGATGTATCCGTTTGAAAGGTACTACATCTACAGTTCTATTTCATCGATCGAGTGGTTGGTACATGCATGAACTAATTATTTGATTATGCAGATACCTGAGAAAACTCAAAAATAAGGTCTCGAATAAAGGCAGAGTGGAAGGAAGCATCAGCAGCGGATATTTATTAGAGGAAACAGCGAAATTTGCATCTTTCTATTTCAAGGATGGTGATCCGATGCTACCGTGTCGGATGCAAAGAAATGAAGTTTGCGAAATGGACGTTGATGATGATGTCGACAGATTATCCATTTTCAAACCGAAAGGGCGACCTATAGGTGCTTCTCGGAACAGATATCTGGATGATGCTGAATATAATGCTGCCCGAAGCTATATCCTTCTGAATTGCACTGAAATCGAACCTTTCAGAGAGTATGTCTTCATATCCACATTTAAGTTCAATATTGAAGAATTTTATACAATTTGTCTTAATTCGCTCGTATTCTTGTAAATAGAGTTTTTGAAGGCGAGTTGTATGAAATCAACCCCGAAATCACACAGACCGAAGTTGTAGTCAAGTTGGAGAGTGAATTCGCCTTTTGGTTCGAGCAATATGTAAGTATTTATGTTGTTTTATCGTCGTAGTTGTATATATTATCGTGTTGATCCGTATAAATAATTGTGCTACAGGTGAAAGACCAAACTGTCTGTACCAATCCCTATATTCTAAGTCTTGCAGAAGGACCGCTTAGATCTGTCAAAACATTCAAGGGGTATTGTGTGAACGGGTTTAAATTCAATACTGAAGAATATGGGGAGGATCGGGTTACAATGAATAGCGGAGTTTGTGTAAAAGGATCACTCTACGGTCCGGCTGAAAGCGACTTTTATGGAGTGTTGACTGACATTATCGAGTTAGAGTATCCAGCTCTACCGATAAAAAGGACGGTCTTATTTAAATGTAATTGGTTTGATCCTACGAAAAAAGTTGGTATGTTAGCCCATCCTCGGTATAACATAGTGGATGTTAATCACAGAAAGAGGTACAACAAATATGAACCCTTCATTTTAGCTGAACAGTCCGATCAAGTACATTACTTACCTTATCCTAGCAAAAGGCGAGACAAAAAAGACTGGTGGGCAGTATGCAAGATAAAAGCTCGCTCTGAGATAGACATGCCTGCAACAACTGTTCCAGCTTTCCAAGATGATAGTGCAGATCATCTGCTCGATGTCATAACAAATGAAGAACCGACAAATTTAGTTGATCCGAATGGCGAGGCGGACGAGGCTGCATTACACAACCCTCCATTAGTGGAGACGGAAGATGATTATCCACCATCTTCGTCAGACGATGAAGACATTGTAGCGGCAGATAATATAGAAATTGCATGATTCGTTTAAGTGTCATTTATGTAGAATTTTGACTTTTATTTACATTTGTTGATGTGGTAACTTTATTTTGTTAATAAATTATGTGTTATGGTTTTTATAATAGTTGTGTTTGTTTATTTTTTGTCGAATATTTTTTTGTAATCTTTTTTGCAGATATGAGAGGTTCAGGTGGTTCTTCTGCCGGCCGAGGCCGCGGTAGGGATACAGTTCAGGGACGCGGACGTGGACGCGGCGACCCAGAGCAGGATGCCCCTGAGGACTCGGATCCCGGGGCTGAGCAGCAGGTGCTAGCTGCTAGACCTGCGCCGCGGAGAGCGGCGAGACAGCCGCAACCACAGGGCCAGCCACCAGCGACGGACGAGACTGGGAGGGTTAGAGTTACACCAGATGCTGCAAGGTATGATTGACAACTTTTTTTTAAAAAATAATTTAATTTAAAAAATGTGAAAACTAAGTGTTTTTTGTAATGTGCAGAGAAAAATTACTGGATAGCAGGAACGACAGCGGGACAGCATCTAGGGCGATTTTGCCCATTTTCCGATCTAGATGGTTTGCTGAGGGTTCCTCGTGGAAGAAGATTACAGCAGAGCATAAGGGCTTCTACTTCGAGGAGTTCAAGGTTGTTAAATATTTAAAATTTTAAATATATGTTTAACTTTCTTTTTGATTTCTAATTATATTTATTTTTTAATGGTTTGCAGAAGGGTTTTTGCTGGGACCCGACCTACCCTGAGGATCTGATTAGAGGGGTCTTCTACCGACATGCGGGCAATCGGTATAAAGATACTCTCCACAACATGAAGCCGGATAAAAAAGAGGGCAGTGTTAGTGCTGATACTTGGGCGTCATGGAAGCGGGACTGGGATACTGCTGAGGCTAAGAAAAAGTCCGATATAGCACGAGCTAATCGGATGAGTGAGCCGTCCGGAGCTGGCACCGGACCTGTTCGACATACCGCAGGATCGCGATCGGCTACGAGGCATAAGACAGTTATGGTATGTTTTTAATATTAATAATCGTGTTAAATATTTTGTTTATCTATTAATTAATTTGTTCATTTCATATAATAGACTGAGGAGCTTGGTCGAGAGCCCACTTTGGCTGAGTTGCATGTACGGTTGCACCTGACCAAAGCAGATCGGACTGTCTTTGTTGACAAGAGATCAAAGGATAAAAATGTAAGTTTATTTAACATTAAGTGACTGTTTAATATGACTTATATATAACTTTAATTATATAGACGTTGTTTATAGGATGTTTACGTGTTTGTTGTGGGTGTTGTGATTGCTGTTACTTATAGTTGAACAGAGTGTCTGTAGTTTTTGCAGGATGTCCCTGAAAAATGGGTGATGATCAAATTATAGACAAAATGCTGCCCAATTTTAGTTAGAAATGTAGGTTTAACTAATTTAAAAATTTGTATTTTTTAAATCTCAGGACCGTTTTCAGGCAGAGCTTGCTGCAGCAACACAGTCTCAGGCAGCTGGAGAAGGGAGTTCGTCGACTCCAGAGCCGATCGACGAGAACGAGCTGTTTTTGTCTCTCGAGGCAGTCAAGAAGCAGCGAGTCTACGGTATTGGATCGGCTTCAGCATCCTACATCGGCCAGAGCAGCGCTAGCCGATTGCGCCGCGGCGGATCATCCCAGCAGGGGAACGTTAGTACTGAGGACATAGAGCAGCGTATTGCTAGGGAGGTTGAGGAGCGGCTCGAGCAGCGGATTCGTACTGTGGAGGCGGGTTTCGAAGAGCGGGTCGAGCAGCGGATCCGTAGTGTGGAGGCGGGTTTCGACGAGCGGATCCGTACTGAGCTTGCGCGGCTGATGACTACACTCCCACCCGAGTTACGCCCGCAGTTCCCACCACCCCCACCCCCTCCTGCTGATGACACCACCAGTTTAGAGTAGGCTTCTGATACACTTGGACATATTTATGTTTTTTGTTCGTATACTTTAATATTAATGTTTTTTGTATGCTTTTTGACGTTTATATATATATATATATATTACGGATTTGGTTATATATATTTATTGTTTCTTATGTATTTGAATGGTATATTTAACAGGTGTAACGAATAACAGAAAAAAATATGAAAATAAGCCGTAAAAAAATAAAATTTTGCCAAAAATAGGTAATTTAGCGACTACCTGGTTTAACTTTAGCGACGGATTTTCCGTCGCTAATTAAACATGACACGACTGTTTCTTGCAGTTGGCGACGGAATTTTCCGTCGCCAATTGAAAGAAACAGCGACGGAATTGCCGACGGAATTTCCGTCGCCAAGTTAGCGACGGAAATTCCGTCGGCAACGCCGTCGGGAAATTGGTCGGTTGGCCGACCAATTTCCCGACCGTCTGCCTCCAACTTACCGACGGAATATTCCGTCGGTAAGTTGGCGACAGACAGTCTTTTGGGTCGCTATTACAATTAGCGACCCAAAATTTACCGACGGACTCGGTCCGTCGGTAATCCGTCGCTAATTGTAATTAGCGACGGATTCCAGGTGTTTAGCGACGGAAAAATCCGTCGCTAAACACCTGTTTTCTAGTAGTGTATTGGATTTTTTTCATAGAGTTATATTCGATTTAACTTTAAATTTACTTACCATCTATATTTTTAAAATTTTGTAAAATTGATAATATTTACATGAAATAAATTTATTTATAAATAAAATGACTTTCAGAGTAAAATGAACTAAATTAAAAGAGTGTAGCCTCCAAATGACTTATAGATATTAGATACCAAATAGTCCCTACACCAAAAATAAAGGATCAGAAATTGCATATAAATTTGTTTTTACTTTTTCTCAATGTAGGTGATACCCTACTCTAAGTATGAATAGAAAACTGCTTGTCATACAAATACGATTGTGCATCGGTCTATTTGTTTGATTTATCGGTTAAAACTAATTAACCGGATTTATTAAATTTCCAAACCTAACCACATCAAACTATAAGCTCGAATTACATCAAATTGAATAGGATCAAGAAGTTCATTTCTGTTCGGTTCGGTTAAAAACTCATACATAAATTACATATCTTTTATTTTTAATTAATTTGAATGTTAAAAAATTATTGTTAAATAATTTTATATACTGTTAATTTTTCATACTGTTAATTTTCTTTTAAAAAAAAATTCTTATTTGATTTTTTGGTTGTTTCAACTTTCAAAATGTCCAAACCGAAAACCGAACAACAAATTATTAAACAGTTATAAACCGAACCAAAATTTATTTATTAAGTAACCACACCATATTTTTAAATTTACGATCCGATTCGGTTTGTGCACACACCCCTTGCCTACATGGAGACAAGTTTTATTTCTTTAAGAAATATAAGACTTAAACGAATGTAATCTCCAATTATTGTACACAATGGTCATATACCCATTTAAGAAAAAAAACTACAACAAGGTAAAGGTAGAGTATGCGTTAAAAATTATAATCTACATATAAAATATACACCAATTGTCATCTTTTATGTCAAATTAACACTTAAAGCTCTAATTATAAGTAACAGTGCAATTGTGCAAATATAATGACATGGTCAATATGCCTAATTTGTATAGTTATATAGAAGGAAAAAAAACTTAAATTTGATGATGATTTATTTTGAAAATCCACTATTAGCTAGCTGTTGAGTTGTTGTAAAATGTTGACGTGCAAAAGAAGTAAGGTTTAATATATTGTGATGCATAAAACATGCTCATTCATATCACACATTCATGTACAGAAACTATCAAATCCATATTTGAAAACGATTTGTGATTTTGGATTAAATCATCATCTAGCTTTTTACTTACCTAATGTCTCTTGTGTTTATGTCATGTTCAAATGATTGTTAGAGAATGAAGTCATTTATACTTTCAAATGACTAAAATTTAATTCTTTGAATAATCTTTTCATATATGCTTAGATTTTAATTAGTATAGTTGATAAGCATCTTTTATTTATCAATATTATTATTTAGAGGGAGGAAAGGTCATTTCCGCCCATAAAATTTTATGTCATATGTCAACTACATTCAATTTAAATAAGATTTAGAATTTTCTAAAATTTGTTTAAATAGATCCAAATCGAGATAAAATAGTAAAAATAATGAATCCATTTTGATACGAATCAAAATGGTCATTCGTCTCTTATTAGGATATATGAATATTGTTTTCATATAATCATAACATAATTTATTTAGGTATACGATAGATTGAAACCATGAAATTTAAACCTAAAAACTCATAGATTTGAATATTTAACTTATACCTTTTACAAAATTTAAATTTTTAACGATAAAGATCTGATGAGAATCAATCACATCATGCATCCCTTTTCTCAATCTAAACTTTAGGGGAGTAATCAATTACCACCTTTATTCTTCTTCTTGTTTCTGAAAGTGCTTTAAGCATAATTGTTTTCCTAATTACATGGTGAATAGGTCGAGGTGAAATAAATGGCAGCTTTTTCTTTAGGATGAGAGAAAATTTACAAGTGTTGATTAGGGTTGGAACTTGGAATAATAAGTTGTAGCATCTTTTCTGAAACAAGTGGAATACGTAAATGTTTGTGTTAAAGTTAAAGAGAGTAACCATAAAATGTCAATGGGCCATACAATGTTTATTGTCACCGAGGGGTATCTTTCAAATTTCACGATTTTTACCACAAGGTTTGAACAATTCAGACATGAAAATTTGAGGCTACAACACATAATATATATTTGTCTTGAAAATTGGCAGTATGAATCTTTCATTGTAATTATAAGGCTTAATCATTCAAGAATGTTTCATGGATGGCGATGGGGAGGGGATTTTCCGATTTTTATGGAGACCCACCTCTAATGGGACGAAAAATTCTCACCAATTGCGCCCATGGATACGGGAATGGAGGAAGATTATTCCATCCACGGGGATGGGAAGGAGACGGGGGTGTAGACCCAACCTCATGGGATCCACATTCCCATCTCCATGAAGACCCGGTCTATTTTAATATAATTTTAATATAATTTATATTATAATTTTTAATATATTATTCATAATTTTTAATAATTTAATTTTAGAGACCTGCCCCTAATATAATTTATATTATAATTTCCCGATTCCTATGGAGACCCGCCCCTAATATTATTATTTTTTGTTTGAAAAAGACTTTTAATTACTTACGAAACGAGACAAAAAAATTGAGAGAATTTTTTATTTTGTTTTAATTATTTTATTTGAATATTTAAGATTGCTAAATATTTTAGATGAATAATTAATTTTTAGGATAATTTAATTTATAATATTTTATACTATTGATATTGAATAATTCATATTTATTTTTTCAAATGTTTCTTAAATATAATAAAAATATTTAAATATTTATAATAAAATTATATGGCAATGTGGGGATTCCCATGGGGATGGGAAATCCACGCGGATGAGGATAAGAATGGATTAATCCCCATCAAATAAATGAGAACAGGAATGAGGATTGCCCATAGAAGCTGGGACAGGGATGGGGATAGCTTCCCCACCCCCACCCCAATTCCATCCCTAAAATATTTCATCTTTTTAAAAATTCTCAATTTTAGTCCATTTTTAATTTTCTGTTTCAATTATAGCCATTTTTTTAGATTGGAGTAGAAAAAAATTCAGATATACTCTTCATATTGTTTCATTTTTGAAATATTTTATGATAAAAATAAAATTAGAACAATAAAAAATAATATAAAAAACATATTTGAACTTTTTCTATTTCGATCGAAGGTACCTTTTTTTTTGTTTTTTATACATCTTTCTTTTAATTTTATTACATATATATTTTATATATATAATTGATACATTTTCAAAATCTTGAATCGAGAAAGCGAATTAGATAGTAAAATTGGAGTTTAATTAACCGTATTAATTAAATTTTTTTATTGTTATCTTTATTTTTATCGATTTAATTGAATCAATCGAGTAATTCGTTCGGCTCGTTTTTATATGTATACATCTCTGATATATAAATTTTACATGATAAAGATATTTTTAATGCACATTGTATAAACATCGCTGATACATAATTTATACATGATAGATACATTTGTTTACTATATACTGTATATATGATAGATACATTTTTGTTTTTTGAGTTATATATAATGTGTATCAACGATGTATATTTACTATTTAAAAATGTAAATTTTTAAATGCACGTAAATTTTTAAATGCACATCAATATCGATGATACATAGTTTATACATGATAGATATATTTTTTAAATGTACTTAATATATACATATCTAATGTATAATTTATGCATCAAACTCGTGTTCGGTATATATAATTAATGTATTTTTATATTTTAATATTATATTTTAAATATATTTGATAGCTACATAGATGATTCATAATTTATATATGATACATATATTATTTATGTTTCAAAGCAGATTCAATATGTATCAACAATGTATTCGGTAAGTAATTCATAAAATTACATTTTTTACAATTATATCATTTGTGTATCATGTACTTTTATATTTTTAAAATTTAATATATTTATATTTTTGAAATTAATATTAATATTAGTATTTTTGAAATTTTTATAAGAGATAAATTTTTGATAAATTTTAAATACATAAATATATAATTACATCATTTGTGTTTTAAAAAAAACAGAAAAATTATTTGGGTTTTTATTTTAGAATAGATCATTCAGGTTGGCATTAATTCTATAAGAAAAAACCTTAGACTAAACTGTTTGTTTTTGACAAAATGTTAGTAAAATTTCTTGCAACATTTGGCAACTGAAAAATAAAAGCATGATCAGATAGTATAACTGGCCGGTAATTAAATGTGACAGCCATGTGTTGTAATATAATTGGTTCGAGCTTATATAGTTGAGAGAAGCGTGGATCACCTGGGGAAGATTCTTTCTTATTGATGACGTCATGACGTGCGCGTCCCCATCCTATTCGGATGGTATTAATGTAAATTTTTGTTTTTTTATTGTAGGAATGTTAAATAAGTGAGCTAAATGGCAATTGATATAATTGAAGCCTAATTTTTGAAAATTTTATTATTCTCTTTAAACTTTTATATATATGTGTTTCCCTGTTTTTTAAGAAAACAGTTGGTGCCTTTGAAGTGTGTGCGGGCGTGCCAGAGGTTGGACCTCAAATTGAAAATTAAAAATTGATCAAGCGATTGTGACTGATTTTCAAAGGACGTAAAAAATCTAATCGGTTCGTAAAGAAAAACTCTTGAAGAAACTTTGAAAACGAGAATAAACTTCTGCAATTGAAATCTAAAATTTAACACTGTAAATGAACTACTGATGAAATAATGTTAAAACAAAAGATTGAAATTGTGAAAGCTGTAAATTGTTTACAAAGGATTTCATAAAATAAAAGATGTTGGTGTTGATAATCTCCTGAGAGTATTGAGTTTTTGTTGAATTTGGCTGGGGTTCAAATCGTCGTCTTCTTCTCCCTTTTATAGCGTCTGTGGAAACTGCCAGGTGATAACTGCCTCTTTAACTGCCCACGTCTTCACAACGCTTCCCACTTCTAAAAACTGCTCCTGAAACATCGCTTTACAAAAAGCACGTGATTTTCTGGACCTTGGCCAATTGAGCTTCTGAGCTTCTTCTTCTAACAGGCTTCTGGCCTTTTGATTCTGAAATTCTCTTTACTCCAAGATCAGGTCAAGGTCAAAAACAAACCTCTGAATAACTTTTCAATGTCAAATCTCTTGGAATTATGAAAATCAAATCTCTTGGAATTAACTTCTCAAATCTCTTGGAATTAACTTCTGACAGTCAAATCTCTTGAAATTAACTTCTGACAGTTAAATCTCTTGGAATTAACTTTTACAGTCGAATCTCTTGGAAATCTCTTGGAAAAGTCAAATCTCTTGGAAAAGTCAAATCTCTTGAAATTCTCTTGGAAAAGTCAAATCTCTTGAAATTAATTTCTCCACGTAACTTTTTGTATCTTTTTAATAGAATATGGGCTTTATGGCCTTCGGGCCATATTTTTAATTTTGGCGTAAACAATGCCCCCTATATAATTGGCTTTAAAATAAAGCCATTTATATATAGTTCTTTATCCAAAATTGATTAAACATTCCACCATGATGAGTCTAAATCTAAGCGCTTCATCTCTTCAGCTCCGGCGTCTTCAACAGCCGCTCCAAAACCTGCAAACTGGACGGCAGTTGTTGATCCTGTGTTCTCAAGACGGTGGCGGCAACAACTTTCCACGCCATCAGGTCCGTGTCATCACGCCAGCAGATCCATTGGTTTGTCTCCGCCAGCCGCTGCGTCTCTAGCGGCTAGCCCAACCGCTGACCTTCGTCCAACCGCTGCTCATCGTCCTATTCACCATCGATTCCACGCCTCCAGCCGCGCGTCTCCAGCCGGTCGCCTCCACCAGCTGATCCGGCTGCCTCGTCTCCTTCAACGGATGGCATCAACCCGGTGACTGCAGCGGCTCGCCTGTCTTCCCCAGCTGCGTTTTTAGCGGCCAGCAGCTTCCTCGCCAGGCGGTCACCAGCAAGTTCAGCAACTCCCTCGCCAGCAGCAGCTCACCCATCCGCTGCTCTTCCTCGCCGGTAGGTCTGTGTAGTCTCGCCAGCCGCTGCCTCTCTAGCGGCCTCGCCATCAACAGATCCATGCTAGCCTCCGGCCGCTTCCTCAGCAGCGCGATCATCTTTGCCAACAGGTCCAGTAGCGCGCTTGCCTTTGCCAGCCGCTGCATCTTCAGTTGCTCGCCTAGCCGCTCACCTGCCCTTTTTGCCAACTCTCCACACTGTATGGTAAATCCTGCCACATATTCAAGAGTTGACTGGCCTTCATCTCTTGAGAACCAAGAAAAATCAAGAACTCTATAACCTCTAGGATATGGGTTATCTTTGTCAATTGTTTCAGGGTATGGCTTGTGAAACTCTGGCCTTCCCACTTGTTTTAAGCCGGGGCCATATAGTTCTTGAACCATTTCTCTGACAACATCAATATCCACCTGGTTTTGAATCACACGAGGTTGAAACATAGGCACTGGAGTAGCATTTCCTCTTGGCATTCCACCACAATTATTTCCCATATGGTTAAAACTTGATTCTGCTACCTCCTGAACATGATTTCCAGATGCATGCCCCCCGAGTTCGACTTGTTTTAGACTCTTCTTTTCAGATTCCTCCTTCTGAGCCCAACTCCTCTGCAATTTTTCCACAGTATCAATCATGATCCTGTATTGTGCCTTGCTTTCTGTGGCCTGTTTCCTGACTTCTTCTTCAAATTTATCTTGCCTTACTTCCATTCTTTTGAAATAATCCATCATGTGAGCCATGATGCTTTCAGGAGAATCCTCAACCACTTTCTCCTTTCCTTTTTCTTCTGCAGTAACAGGTCCTACTACAGGAATGACATTTTGTGGCGCCTCTTGATTTTCATTATTTGGAGGCGCAAGTGACTTCTCAAACTGTTCAACCACTGTGTGAACTTTTCCTCCTGGCCCTGCTGTTGCAGGCGCGCTTTCCTCCTCCTGAGAGTCGGATACATCTTTCCCTAAAATATTGCGAGTCCTTGGAGCCATCATTTGATAGTCCCACTGGGCGTGCCAAATTGGTTCCCTGTTTTTTAAGAAAACGGTTGGTGCCTTTGAAGTGTGTGCAGGCGTGCCAGAGGTTGGACCTCAAATTGAAAATTAAAAATTGATCAAGCGATTGTGACTGATTTTCAAAGGACGTAAAAAATCTAAACGGTTCGTAAAGAAAAACTCTTGAAGAAACTTTGAAAACAAGAATAAACTTCTGCAATTGAAATCTAAAATTCAACACTGTAAATGAACTACTGCTGAAATAATGTTAAAACAAAAGATTGAAATTGTGAAAGCTGTAAATTGTTTACAAAGGATTTCATAAATAAAAGCTTTTGGTGTTGATAATCTCCTGAGAGTATTGAGTTTTTGTTGAATTTGGCTGGGGTTCAAATCGTCGTCGTCTTCTCCCTTTTATAGCGTCTGTGGAAACTGCCAGGTGATAACTGCCTCTTTAACTGCCCACGTCTTCACAACGCTTCCCACTTCTAAAAACTGCTCCTGAAACATCGCTTTACAAAAAGCACGTGATTTTCTGGACCTTGGCCAATTGAGCTTCTGAGCTTCTTCTTCTAACGGGCTTCTAGCCTTTTGATTCTGAAATTCTCTTTACTCCAAGATCAGGTCAAGGTCAAAAACAAACCTCTGAGATTAACTTTTCAATGTCAAATCTCTTGGAATTATGAAAATCAAATCTCTTGGAATTAACTTCTCAAATCTCTTGGAATTAACTTCTGACAGTCAAATCTCTTGGAATTAACTTCTGACAGTTAAATCTCTTGGAATTAACTTTTACAGTCGAATCTCTTGGAAATCTCTTGGAAAAGTCGAATCTCTTGGAAATCTCTTGGAAAAGTCAAATCTCTTGAAATTAATTTCTCCACGTAACTTTTTGTATCTTTTTAATAGAATATGGGCTTTATGGCCTTCGGGCCATATTTTTAATTTTGGCGTAAACAATATGATAGTGAGAATTTGAATTTAAAGTAGAAGTTAATATTTTTGATATAAAATAAGGGTTTTAATGGTACTAAATAATTTTCGCTAACCCCCGCTAACAAGTAACTTAGAATAGTTCTATCTCCGTTAAAATAGATGCTTCTCTTTATGGTGATCTAATAGTTTATATTATGTATATACCTTACCCAGATATTTACCGGTGCGCACGCAGTCCTAATGAAGCCCATAAGATAGCATGTTCCAACTAAGAGCCACTATGGAAAAACAGTTCAAAATATACGTACAGTAGATATATATATAGTAAAATAACAATTTACTTAATAAAGCGGTAAATAGTAAGTACAAACTCACTGCTTGTTAATCCACGTGATAACCTGACAATCAACTAATCTTGGTTCGTCTCCGAAGCACGAAGAGTCGACGAGTCTAAACAATATAAGTAATTATTAAAATGGACCCTAACTCTATAGAGTACTAGACACAACATAGAACTAGCACAAATAATACGTCAAGGTAAAACACTCTAGAGAAACACCATACTCAGATAATTAACAAAACATAACAAGTCAAGTCTATTGAGTTTCTGCTTTAAAATCCGTTTCGGAAAAGTATTATTTAAATAATGTTCAAATAATAAATTAAATCCATTTCCAAATAGTGGATTAGCCGAGTTAACGATAACTACCAAACTACCCTCACATGTCGGGTGACTCAACTCTAACCCGACCCAACCATTTTATCAAAATATAAGCCATAGTTTATAATCCCAAGATATGATTTGATAAAATAACAATTTATAACTGAAAGTGGAACTCAAACGAGTGAAAGGAATGAATGGTATTGTATTTCAGAGTGTTTTAGGGTTTCCAGACGGCTAGGGTTCGTTTTAAAATAGAAAAGAAAGTTTCGTGCTGTGACAGGTCTATTTATAGACCTGTCAGATTTCAGAATACGATGTGTGCGGGCGCACACAAGGTGTGTGCGGGCGCACACTTTATGTGCGCGGGCGAACACATCAGCATTAGGCCAAAGAAAGGCCGGTTCGACGCTTAATCGAACGTGAAAGCAATCCGAACCTAAATCAAACCCAAAACGAATCAAACCACGAGAAAAATGATCCCGAAATCATCTTGAAACGTGACTGAAAAACACGGAATATTACAGGTAGTGTACGTCTTAAATATAGCACGATCATGGCAAACATAGCGAGATGCGTCGGTGATATCCACCACCCATCTGATCCACCAACAAGGTTGATCTTAGACATCATCTCAGTAATAATAGCCACAAACAGCTCTTCAGCCAGGTTAGCCTCAGAGGCAGCACTTGGTCTTTCTGACACTTCTGTGCCATATGACCTGGTTTTCCACAGTTGAAACACAGGAACTGTGGCACGCCATTTCTGACAAGTGGTTACTGTCTCACAATATGGTTCCTAGTAGGATTACCATTCTGATTCGTTCTGTTACGGTTCACATTTTAGATCGAGTTGCATTGCGATTCTGATTCTTAAATTTTTTGCCATCTGGCTTCAGGACCGCAGATATGAACTTTCTAGTATTATTTGAAACAATAAGCACCTCATCTTTCTGAACCTGATTACTCGCCTGTTCCTCAATACGGAGGCAGGTAATCAAACTTTCCAACGAGAATTCTTTGATTTTGTGCCTGAGAGAATTCGTGAAATCTTTCCATGAAGGAGACAGTTTATCAATCAAAACAACAATTTGAAATTGTTAGTCAAGAACCATACTTTCTAAGATTAACTCATGAGCAATTTTTGCAACTCATGAGACTGAGTCTCGATAGATTTGTAACCTGCCATATGATATTTCAAGAAGCGGCTCACATCATATTTTTTGTTCCAGCCTCCTCTGTATCATGCATCTTTTGCAGCGCATTCCAGATCTCTGTTGCGGACATATAATTATTAAAATTATAGTAGTCATACAAATTATCACACAAAGCATTTAGTTGGAATTTTTACATAAATAATCAATGTTAAGTCATTGTTGTAAATTATTGGTTAGAATTTACCTCACTCATAAAGCATTAGGATTGTTGAAGATTAATCCATATTTTAAATGAAAGTCGTGAAATTGAAGTGATTTGCTTATCCAACTTCTATGATAGTTACCAGAAAGTTGAAAAGCAATGGAACCATCTTATTTGAGCAAAGTGTTTATAAAAAGTGATTAAATCTAATTTCTTGGCAATTGACATCCTTAAACATATTATAGAATTTCTTAAAATATAATATTTCACTTTTTAGTCATACTATGCTCTTAATTAACTTTTTTAAATTATTATTTTCTGCTATAGCTTTTATGTATATATACATTAGTCAATTACCAAAGTCTACACCAAACCCACATTTTCTGTCAGTATTTTTCTATGATCATTTTCTAACATTTTTTATTTTGGTGAAGAAGATCAGTCTCTTGCATTAGCTCTATCGTTATTCGTCACCATCCATTGTAACCATTGCATTTGTATCTAATTAATTTCCACATCAATATCAGCTAATTAAAATATTACAAAAAAAACTCGGATCTTTAGCCAATTTAGTTACTAAATATATATAATCATAGGTCAAATAGTGTAAAAAAAGGCATATTTTTTATTTTTTTATAAATTTATCTAAAATTTCTAAAATTTGCATATTTGTCACGATTAATAATTTTTTGTAATCTTATTTAAAAAAATTCAACTAATTTAATTGTTTTAATCTTTTACTTTAGTAGATTCCTGACAAGGTAGTCAGTTCTTTAATCTATATTTAATAAATTTTATTCTTTTATTTTGATGGTAAATTTTTTAATTTTATCTCTTGGTTCTCGCAGAAAGGGAGTTGAAGATCCCGGGATTCCAGGTTATCCACTTCAAGTTATCAGTAAATCCATATGATTGAAAACAAAGCAAGCTTTAATAAAGAATTTATAAAAAAATCAAAAAATGTAAATTACTGTTTCAGTAATTAATTAAATATAAATTACCTCAGGAACATTACAAAATCAAATATCACTAGCAGTAGCAGGTGGTGACATTATATATCTATTTCTTGGGCTTATAATTTTAACGAAGATTAAGCCTTAATAGCCGTTCTCGAATTTGTAGCCAGTTTTGTTATAACTAACATATTTGGTAGGTATTGTCAAAAAAAAAAAACATATTTGGTAGGTGGAAAAGTTATTAAATATTAAAACTAATTAATTTAATAAATGAATAAAGTAAAAATATAATAAAAAATATATGTATTTAAAATAACCATGATTATGTGTTTAAAACTAGACTCTTCCCGCTGTTATTTTATTCTTTTATGTACTTTACTAATTTTATAATTGTATGAAATAATAATTCATTCAATTGTGTAACGTTTATTCTATAAAACATAAAATAACTTTAGTAGGTACCTGAGAACTAATATATGCAAAATTCTAAATGTACGCAAAAGTAATTTTAAATATAAAATAAAGTTTAAATAGATTTTTACACAAATAAAAGTTAATGTTATTTATCCAATAATTAATAACGTAATTTTTAAATCCCGTTTTTAAGTTTTTTTCTCTAAAACATAGTTGTCTCTAATCTTTCGTATTTTCTTTCCAGCTGTCGTCGATAGTTTATTTTTATTGTTGACGGTAGTCATTATAGCCGATTCTTTTTCATTGTCTGATGCATTATAATTTATCAAAGGATCGCATATCAAATTTATTTTACCATGAATCAAAAATCGGAAAGACTACAGTGGTTTTATTTTTTTTAGTACTTATTTTACCGTTTGTCTTTTTTTTTTGAAAGATTTATTTTTTCTGTTCTTTCTTAAAGGTTTATTGTTTCTGTTTTAATATGCAGACATTAAATAAAATCGTTCTATTGACTTACCTCTTGATGATTCCAAATTTGACACTAAATCAGAAGTATTTTTACTAGAAAAAAAATACTCTTACAATTGTATACATTTCAAGAGAAATTTGAGTTATAATTAAGTTAGAAACAAATGATAAATTCACCCCTTAAGTTGGTATGAAAGATAAAAAAAAAAAGAAGTTTTACAAAATCAGTGAAAAACTCCAATTTTTACTAAACTGTGTCGGTTTCACCCTCTTATAAAAAAAAAAGCGGAATACTACATTTGATCTAATTAATCTTAATTAATTTCAATTAAACACCAATTAAAAATCAGTTTACAAGTGATAGAGAAATTTGTTTGATAACTTCATTTTATTAAAAAAAACTTGATAATTTATTTTAAATTTTAAATTTTTGTAAGTAGATTTGTGGATAGACAATGTGTATGTGTTAAGGCAAAATGTTTGTTCTTTATCATATTATCAGATATATTTTTTTTAATTTTTTTATAAATGCAACTGTTTTACATACAATTTTGATAAATTAAATGGTGAAATTTCCGATTTTAGTTTTATCATTTTTTTCAAATTTATCTTCAATGAAAAAGAAATTGTAACCTTTTCCTTCCCAAGTGACGAACATGGTCCTGCCATGGTGCATTTTTCAAGAACAAAGTGGCTTGTTCCTTGATTTCAAAAATTATTAGCGCGTCTTGTGCTGATAAAAAGTTTTAAATGAGTCATTCATAATATTTATTTGTAGAGATAATAAGGTTAACAAAGTTAAAATTAAAATTTTAATAAACAGTTTAAATTTTAAATTATTTCATTATTAATATAATATAATGCTTTATTAGGGAATTTTTTATATAGAAACGCCAGTATTTTAGATTTTATTACTCCAGTATGATAACTTTTTAAAATTCAGGTTGTACTTTAAAAAAAAATTCAGTAGACTCGGTTTATCACGTTATCCGTACACTAAATCTATCACATCGTAAAACGTTATTAAAATAATAATAATAATATTGTAATAAATGTGTACATATTAAATTGTAATATTATAATATTTATTATTTTAATGACGTGTTATGATGATGTGATAGATGTATTCTACGGATAACGTGGTAAACTGAATTTATCTGATAATTTTTCCATATTTGTTTGATATGCATTCGTCTTCTTTTGAATCATAGTCTTATTGTGCGTAGATTGGTGAATAATGGTGTTTCTTTTGGCCACTTACTATGTTTTAATATAGGCTTAATCATAAAAAAATGCCAAATCTATACGTCTTATGTCAGATTTAGCCAAACTTTTAAAAAGCACCAAATTTAATCAAACCTTAGATGTTGTGTTTCTTTTTCAGCCATTTTCGAATCGAACCGGATTTATTGCCTATGTGTCATCCATGTCACTTTCAACTCACCAAAATTAGTTGACATGGCAGTATTCCAAAACACTAACCCAACCAATTCAAACCATACAAATTAAATTAAATCAAATCAATTTAATAACTAATTAATTTTTAAAATTAAGACTAAAAAATTTATTAAATTTTTTTATTAAAAATACAAAAACCATTTATAGCTTTAACCCGTTAAAGTTCCGACAAACCCATTCGCCGCCGTCCGACCAACCACCGCTCGAAAAAATTCCGGCCACATCTATCGGAGCAGACCTATGGGTCTGCTCCTTGTCTTCTCCGATGAAGGAGCAGACCCGGATCTGGGTCTGCTCCTTCAGTGGAGAAGGAAAACTCGACATTTTAGCCCCTTCTCAATTTTATACTAGCGTTGAAAACTGATTAATTTTATCCTATTTCGCATTTTTGTGTTTCAATTGTACCTTAAAATATTAAATTGACGTCCTTTTCATTTAAAAAATATTCAAAAATATTTTCCATATATAGCATATATTAATTGTATATGTTTAAAATTTATTTAGATTTAATTAAATTAATTAAGAATTTAAATTAGTTTTAATTTGATTATGGTTTTTAGTTAGTTTTTAAAAATAAAGGACTTATTTATATTTTTTTGAATGAAAAAAAATCTAATTTTATCGTTAAACTTAGCTAATTGAATGATTTCATCCTTCAAGTAAAATAATTGTCAAAAATTGAAAAATTGACTACAATTGAAACGAAAAATACAAAATAATGTAAAATTGACCAGTTTTCAACGTTATGGTAGGATTGAAAATGAGTTAAAAGGTCAGCGGATTATAGCATTAGGCCTTTTTAAATAATGTTTTGAAATTTTTATAATTTAATGAATTTTTTTAAAAGGAAAATGAAGTTGAGAAATCAAATTTATTTATCTTTATTTTTTAGTTTCAGATATAAATTTACCAGTTATTAAATGATAAATTTAATATCAAAAATGATGATAACTTTTAAATGACGTGGAATTTATTGTTAAATATATGAATAAATTAGTATCGTTTTCTGATAAATAAGTTATCATCAGATGAAAAAATTACAAAATTTGGTAACAGTAAAATAAAATAGAATATATTTACTCCTTTTGTAATTAAATAAAAGTAAAAAAAATAACCTACAAAATTTGACACCCTCATGAGTTATTTCAAATGTATTGTGTCAAAATTTCTTGATAATATTTTTTCATTTGTGGTGATTTCATGATAATTTCCATAGAAAAAGTGAAGAAGGAGTGATGTAATAGTACCAAAATACCTCTAAAATAAACAAATGTAAATGACTATTTCTTTTCTAAATAACCTAAAAGTCTAGTGGCAAATTGGTAATCAAAATCCTTTATAAATCTCACAAACAAACCTCAATAGAAACATAAGCCAATAAAAAATGGTGACCCTTCTTCAAGTTTTCTCCACTACTACTACAAAATCACCATCTTCTTCTTCTACCTTAAGCACTGTGAAGATCAAAACCCTAATCCACACTATTATAATCTCACACGTGTGCCGGATCGTTCGAGCTTTATCGAAAGCAAAAGCCATAATTATTCAGATTTTCAAAGAAAACCAACCCATAAACTTCACTTACCATACAAAAAGAAAACATAAAGCAAGAAAAATATTATTTGGATCATTTAGGTTACATTATAACTGGTGTTCTTCACATGTTATACCAGTTTCAGCACCGGTTCTTAATGGTATTTCTTCTAAATCTCATTTATTTTATGATTCAACGTGGAAATCCATAGAAAATAACGAATCATCCTCTGCTGAGCTTTCTGGGTACCTCCATTGGCTAGAACAGAAGAAGTTGAATCAAGAAAAGAATAATTGTTGTAATAACAATGGAGGAAAAGACGACGAGGAAGACGACGACGAGGAAGACGACGACGACGATGATGTTGGTAATGAGATAGATCAGTTGGCAGATATGTTTATTGCAGATTGTCATGAAAAGTTTAAGTTAGAGAAGCAAGAATCATATAGGAGATTCCAAGAAATGATGGCTAGAAGCATGTGAATGTGAGAATTTTTTAAATTTTAAATTTTATTTTCTTGATTTTGATTTTTTCTATTTCTTTGTATCTTTTTCTTTTTTCTTTTTTAGCTTTCCCATTCTTCTATATGTTGAATTACATTGGTAGGGGTGAGGAAAGTACATAGTGATGGTAATTGATGAGTGAGTGCAATATTGATGAGTTATATGGTTAATTTATTTAATTTAGTTTTTGATTAGAATATTTTCTTAATTCCCTTTTGATTTTGTACTTTTTGAGATGATTATTAATGTAAATGGGGAATTAATGGTTAAGAAAGATTGAAATGAAGAAGAAGGTAATTTATGCAATTGTTTTCTTGGATATGGTAGTAATGGTACTATTATTATTTAATTAATTCTCGCAACTTAATTAGAAGGTTCCAATATTAGTGAATTGTATAGTTTTGTTTTCTTCTTATGTTCTTATTTTTGTTCTAGTAATTCCCCTTTAATTGTTTATATATATATATATATATAAAAATACTCCAATCAACTTCTTTTTTTGATGAATTATTCCAATCAACATTAGTGGGATTCGTTAAATAAAACTTGAAATTAATAATTTTATACCATCCCAGTATCCCACAATCACCATGTTACCTATCCTTTTAAATTTCTTTGCTATGCATAGTTACAATGAATTCTGCAGATTTACCGACAGCCGGATCCGCCGGTGACATTTTGTATTTTAGTCGGGGTGGAACTAAGGTGCAGATGGACAACCGGCAACTGCTACCGGTCCTCACTCATCGTTTATTTTGGATTATTTTTTATTAATTATTTTAATCATATCATAATGCCTCCTTTTTTGTAAATCAATTATTTTTCTCTTCTTTTACTTGTCACTATATGTTTATTTTGGTGTTGTACCACGGGCAGATGATTGAGATAATAATTGAAGTAAAAAAATTAATTGTTTCTTCTTACCACAATTTGTTAAGATTTACTATTGTTTTTTAACTTTATCATTATTTTATGAAAAACTATGAGGTTTTGACTAATGCTGGAATTATGGGGTTGTCGAATTCGAATTAATATATATATAATCCAACCACCAAATCAATATTAAATTAAGAAACTAAATGCGATTTTATCATATAAGTTTGTTTTTAAAATTAATCAAATCATAAATCATAGGATTTTCGTGATTTTAAATGGTGATTGTGAAATCATGTTTAAATGATGCCCTACCTGCTATTAAAATCTAGGGCTCATGAATTTGAGATTACCACAACATGTAGGACTTAATAAATTAGGAGTTTATATAATTCCATTCAAGATAATAACAAGTACACTTATTCTAGGATCACTAAAAATGAAGAAGAAGAAAAGACAAGTACATCAAATTTAGTAGGTCATTTTGTGGATTGGGAATTAAAGGGCTTATTATTTTGGAGATTGTGCCAATCATGTTCACAATCACTACAATATGTTGGTCCAGTTTCATGCTTTTGGAGGTTTAGGGTTTGAATTCAAACTTTTATAATTAAGTGGTAATAAAATGAATTTATCTACATATGATTTGGATTTATATATTTATATACATTCACTTTAGTTATCAGTGATTCAGTAGTTATCTTTTGATAAGTTAGGACTATGATACGTTAGCTTTTCTTCTATCATTGAGAAGGGAAATTTTTGGTGTTTGTAAAAAATATTAATTTCACAACTTCACTAAAACTTTGCTAAGCGTACATATAAGGGCGGACCCAGCCTTTGGACTGAGGTAGAAATTTTATTTGTTTGCAAAATTACCTTTTTAATTTTAATTTTTTAAATATAGTCACTAAATTTAATTTTTTTTATAATTAGCCCTCTCAAATTTTATTTTGTATAAATCAGCTATTATTGTAGAATTTTTAATTTTGCTCCTCGATACATATCATTTGAACTATCACTCATTAATATATATGATAGGTTATCATTGTTTAGAAACTATTGATATGTTGGAATATTACTGAAGAGAGAATATATATGTTTAGTGAGTCCAACTAAATTATTGGTATTGCTATGAGAACTGTTGATGATGAAATCTAACTGTTACAGAAACTTTATTTTAAAAAGTATATTTCAATCAGAGCTTCTAAGCTCCTCCGGCCTCCACCAATGGGTTCGTTCCGACCACGTCTTCTTTTTGTCTTAATGTCTAAATACTCAATTTGATGCTTTATAATTACTTAATTTATAACAAAATATCCAAATGTAAATTTCAAGCAAAACATAAATGATGTATGTACTGATAATTAATATTTAATAAATTAATAATTCTAATAATTAATAAATTTTTAGAGAACCAATTTGAATATTATGTCTTATAAAGTATTTAATAAATTAATAATTCTAATAATTAATAAAAAAATTGTCCACTATGTATATTAATTATCAGAGGGTCGACTGTATGTAAAACAATCATAGGGACTAAGCCTATGCTCAAGTTATAGTATAAAACAACTCGGTTAGAAAAACATTTAAATTAAAGCAAATTTAGAAAGACTATAATTAATGAGAATTTTTGAAGTTCCAAATTTTATTAGGTATAATATTTTCTCTCACCAAAAAAAGTTGATGAAAGTTGAAATTCAAACCCTAATAATACACGTATGCTTTTGATAAGTTAAATAAGCTATCTAATTCATTGCTTTGGAAAAAAAATGAAAAAATGAGGATTATTCCATCTAAATCAAAAGGAAGGAGATTTTATGATCATATTAGCACATGCAAATGACATGAGCACAAAGTACATACATAGACTTGAAACAGCACGAGAGATTATGTATGAATTTTACGCCATATTGTTGAATTTATAAAAATGGAGCATTCGTAGATTTTAAAAGGCCAAATGTCGTAAAAAGTCAAACTTTTTATAAAAATTTCATAAAATTCCGACCTTTCAATTTTGTCGATTTTGGCTAAAAACAGATTATTTTGGTGACGAGGACTCACTCTACTGAGTCGAAATTCAATATCATTGTCAAATCCCGGGATGTGGACCGCTCGCAAGCCCACATACCTGGTAATTCCGGGCTATAATAGCCAGCAATCCAACCACAACCACTCCATATTAAGAAAGGGCGTAGCCGGGGTTCGAACCCGCGATCTTTGACGCCCAGATTATTTGGTTTCAATTGTGGCCAACTTTCAATTTGATTTCAATTTGTCTATGTGGCGCCTACGTCGCATGCACATATATTGAAAGGTCAGGACTTTTGTGAAATCAAATAATTCATTTTTGGCCAAAATCGACAAAATTGAAAGGTCATGACTTTTGTAAAACCAAATAATCAGTTTTTGGCCAAAATCGACGAAATTGAAAGGTCAGGACTTTTGTGAAAGGTTTGGCCTTTTTACGACATTTGTCCATTTTAAAACTATCTAAATTATATATTTCTTATATAAAATAAATTGGCATGATAGTATAGATTTTTTTTCTTTTTCGGTAAATGAACATTATTAGCACATCCACAAGACGATGGATGGCAAAAAAAATCTTTTAAAAGGATCGCAGCTAACAGGAATAATTGCAGAAAAATTTGCGATTTGAACATTAAAAAAACTATTTCGGTTTATAAATTTATTTGACATAATTAGTTAGGTTCAATTTCAGTTATGGTTAATTGGACCTAAAATATTATAATTTCAAATGAAATAATTTTGATTTCTCTTATTATTTCATTTCAATTTAAAATTTGAGTGGGCGAAGATCTCGATTTGAATCTATATAATTTGTTTTAAAAATCTTGAGTATACTTGATGTTAATTGATTAAATTAATTTTTCTGTCACATAAATTTATAGACCGAACTAACTTTCTTTATAAAAAAACATAAATCAAATAAATTTGTCAGCCCAGTGCCACAAATTGCTTATTGCAGGTTACAAACTAAAATTTTACATTACTTGTTTGGCTATGACTTCTTTTCTTTCAAAGTAATAAAATATTACTTCAAGAACAAGCATTTCTTAAAATATCAAAATTAGCAAGTAAATGAAGCAATGTTGAAAAATTAGCTAAATAGATCTCAAAATTGATGAAGAGAGGGCAAGAGTGCGTACCTAATTAGTAAATAGGGGTGAGCAAAAATTTGATCAAACTAAAGTAACCAATTTATATTGGTTAAGTTCGGTTAAAAGTCTAAGTCAATATTAGCTGGTTCGGTTAATAAATTTTGTTTAATGTGGTCAATTAAATTAATTCGATTTAGCTAATTCAGCCAGCTTGACATTAACACGATAAAATAATTAAAATAATTAAATTTCGGTAAAATCAATCGATATATAATGGAATCGAACCAATAGTTTGCTCAGCCAAGATCAGTCAAGAGTTAATGGAAGTGTAAAAGAAGATTGTGAAGGCATCAATGGAGATCTTTTTATTCTGTGCTATGTTTCTTTTTATTCCAAAACTTCCTTTACATATAAGAGAGTGAGGGCTTTAACATGGAAAAATCTGGTCATTTGATCTCTGTCTCCTTCTTCATAGACCACTTTTTTTCTAAAATTTAAAAAATTTAAAACTCATTTGGTACTTAACATTTTCAGTTTGGTAGTTGTTGATCTGGCCTTGTGGATGGGATTCTAACTTCTTTATAAAAAATGACTCAAACTTTTAAATTCTTTTCAATTATTACTCCATCTTTAAAAGATTTTAAAGGTTTGGATTTAAGCAAAGGGTCAATTAGATCCCTCAACAATTGAGGCTCAAATTATTAGGTCAGTTGAGGCTCACCTTGTGAGTGGAGGTGAATTTCACTCAACCATTTTGATCAATTAAGGATAGTACCTTTAATTTTTAGATCAATTGAGGACATTGATCTTTATCTTTATTTTTAGGCCGATTAAGGACAAAATTGGATTTTCTTGATCTCTCAACTTGTTTAAATTGTATAGTTTTTTCCTGAATTGATTTAAATAAAATGTTATACTTGATTGACTACAATGGCCAAAAATGAACTATTTGACCTCAAATTATAAGTTTAGGGACCGGATTGGTACTTTATTAGTTTGGATTTTGTAAATATATCCTAGCAAACCAGACAAATTTTTCTGGCTTCAAGTTAGCAAGTTATTCTGTGACTTATAATTTCATCAACTAGAAGCATTTCTTAACAATTTTAATGCAAACTGTCAATTTTGGTAGGAACTTAGATGAAAATGGCCTTCATAATTAAGGTGAATTTGCTTTGTCTCCTGCAACTTTATGAAACTTTATTCAAAGCATCTGCACTGTTCAATGGTTTCAGAAAGAATGTTGAAACTTTATTCAAATATAATCACTTGAGATACAATTGTAAACAGAAAAACGAACATAAATTAATCAATCATATGATTTTTACATCAGCAAACAACTTAGTATCGTACTCCAAAATCAAAAAAAATCAAAATCACTCTTACACTGATGTTCCTGAAAGACCCAAGGAATTTTATGCTGCACGAAAACGAAAATGTTGAAACGAAAAAATTATATTTTTTACATGAATATGCTGCAGTTATAAAAAATTTGGAGTTTTAGAAGCATTCTGAAAATGAAAACGAAATGTCAAAACGTAAGGTTCAACAAGTTTCCGTACAACACACAGCTTGACATCTGATGCAAACTATCTTGCAGAACCATTGAGGTCCAATTTCTTCTAGCAGCAACATTCTTTCTGCCATAAATACATGGATACCACAAATAAAAGTATTCAGGCAGTTTAGCGCAAAATGCTACTAGATGCTCCTAATAGTGGGTGATACAATACTTTACATACAGGTGACGAACATGGTAATCCGTTGAAGGTCAAAAGAATCCAAACAAAAATCTATATTTTCTAATTTCTATCAATGAAACCTATAATTCTGTAATGTTCTACCAATTCAACAGTAAACATTGAAGAATGCAAAAACCAAACCCAAAGGAAAATAAAAGAAACCTGTTGCTATAAAGTAGCACCGAGTTTGCAAAAACAGAGCCTCCATAGTAGCAAATCAACAAACATAGAGCAAAAGCTACAGCAAAGTGCATCCTATTGGAGTTTATTTGAGTGACCTCGCATATAAAACGATTGTATTGTGTCATTTCCACCTGATTTGGTCATTAAAAGATCACCAAATGGCAGACAGTTCATATGCGTCAAATGCTAATTGAACTTGAAACAGCTAACACATACGAAACATAGCATGAAAATAACATCAAAAGCCCAAAATTATCATATTCCTTTTTCATTGGAAAATCAATTAAACATATAGAAAGTAGTTGGTCAACTCTCATTTTCATGTGTCAAATGCAATAAAGTAGAACTAGATAAAACGGCAGCTATACTATGTGACAAAGCAAAATATCTCTCAATTTTGTGCAAAAAAGAACCTTAAAAATATGAGGAAAGCAAAGGTAAAATTTTGGACCTGTAACAATGGCAACGAAACCTGGGCCAACAATCCCTTGAGTAACTTGTTTGGTTGTTGAAGATAATGAGAACCAGATGGACTTTCCTGCAAAACAACCACATTCTTCCTTTTTCAAAAATTTGCGATTCTCTTTGTTTTTCTTTTTTCCTGAAAAAAATCAGCCAGTGAGGATAGTTGAAGACTGAAGTGATGGCAGTTATCTTTTACATATATAGGCAATCTCTCTGCAGCTACTGGATTCCATAAAATATATAAACAATGTAGCATCTCCGCTTAGAGATATATGGGCTCAGATAATTACTTAGACTCAGACTTTGCCTTTGGAAGGTATAGACTACATCAACAAACTATATCAACGTAAAGTTCATGGTTTAATTATGTTAATCAATCCGTATATAGATCAAAGATTAACTACGCCTTTGTATTTGTTCAGCAATTAAATAGAATGAATGCCAGTGCACAAGTACTTGCTGCAGAAATCCAATGCTACACATGGATACATACCGAGTATCTATATAGGAAATCAACTATCATAAATGAGTCTTTCATGTTCTGATAAATTCTCTAGCTAATAACATGATACTGTAATAAATAACCCTTTCATGCGAGTATGTGGGCATGGATTTTTAAGATAATTTCAAATGAATTTTGATCAGTGTAAAAAATACAAAGGGTCAGACATGTATAGATACATTATAAATAAAGTATACTGAAATGCAGCACCTCACTCAGCCACAGAAGAACAAAATCGGCCAATAATACAAGTACCTCACTGGATGTGTGATAGTCATTGAAAGCATTTTCTACCTTGAAGACCGGTCATAAAAAAACTATACAAAGAGATTATCATATTTCAACACCCAATCATCTTCCTCGGTCAGTGTCAAGCAGATTTCAAGGAAGTAATTCAGGATCAAGTTCCCAACAGTCTTTGAAAAGATCAGGGACTTCATCATTAGAAAGCTTCCTCGCAGGAATCTGATGTGAAAGTAACCGAACATCATCTTTTCCGAGCCATCTTATAGCATGAGATCCAATTTCACGTCTTGTAAATACACTATTAAACCCATCAACTTTCACAAGGTAGGCCATGCTCATGCCATACATCTCACTATAAGTGGTTAAGAACAAAGCAACTTCATAGCATTGCTTATTGCTAGCTGAGACGTTTCTTTCTTCTGCACCCAAATGCATTTCATTATGAAGTGCCCATACTGAACCTTTTTTCGGAAAAATCCTAAAAACTTCTCTTGCTTCCCTTTCACAATCCACAACATGTGAAAAAATATTTAGGGAATTAATTGTTGTCCTTCTGGAAATCTTAAATCTCCCTGAGCATATACGAAATCCCATTTTCTCCCAACAAATTGCACCTTCATCTGCATTGCTTTGCCGATCCAACCAAATCAACTTTATCAAAAATCGGTTCATAGAAACAACATCATCAATCAAACCATAACGTCTCGGCAGGCCCTCATCATCATATATAGCCCATACTTGCCCTTTCTTAAATTTGTTTCCTGCCCTATCCATATCAAAGTCATGCAAGTCTAAATCCTCAGTATCCACTACCTCCAAATCCCCATTACTCAAATTTGTGTGGCGCTCAATGCTCCAACTTGCGCTCTTCCTGGATCTACTCCAGCTCTCAATTTCTAAATCACTACTCTTATGCACACTGTCTTTCACCTCCAGTACCGTTGCCACACTCTTCTTAGAAGCTTCACTTTTCTTACTCTTCATGTTGCTAAGCTTCTCTAAGACATCAAGTTTTTCCTTCTCTTTTTCATTGCTGTTCTTTGCCCCATCCTTCTGCTTCTCCTTAAATTTTGCTTTCTGTTGGAGAACCTTTTTCTTCGCATCCAACAGCATCTCTGCTAATGTCATCGTTTCATCAGCAAAAATTACCTTCTTCGGCTTTGATCTCTTCAGGACCTCCTCGACAGTACTCATTCTCTTCCTCAAGCCTCCACCCCTCAGTCTCTCGCCACTCCATTCTCCAAAGCCACCCTCTTTCTCCTCCAAATTCACACCTTTCGCTTTCCGACTCTGGAATTGAGCATCACCCGAACTTGCTTTCTTCCTCAAATCCCCACTACGCAGTTCCTCAACTCTACCCATTTTTTGTTCCTCATAAGCAGCAACCTTTCTCTTCAACCTCTCACTAACTCTAACCCCATTATCATTCTCAGTTTTTTCAACAACCTCCACAGCCTCAAAACCCTGTTTACAACTAGGACAAATCAAAACATTCCCCACATACTTCCTCTCAAACTGATGCAAAAGCCTACACCTTAAACAAGCAGTCCAAAAAGTCTCATCGCCATCATTACTAATACTAACCCTCTCATCTTGAAGCTTAATCCTCAACCTCATATCATACTCTTTCCTCCTAATCTTATCAGACAAAACCCTAAACCCTTCACCCACAAGTTTAAAAGCATCCTCACATCCTAAAAAAGGGTTCTTGTCAGGGTGCAAAACTAAAGCTAATTTCTTGTACTGTTTCTTGATTGTGTTAGCATGAGAGAAGGGTTCTACCTGGAGAACTTTGTACCAGTCTCTGAAATCATCAGAATTGGCGGCACCGGCACGGAGGATTTTGAAAGATGTGAGCATTGAAGAGAGACCTTCGAGATTTGGAGAGAGTTTGTGGGCTTTCTTGGCGTATTTGAGAGCTGTTTTCAAGTGGGAGTCTTTGTAATTGCTCTCTGCTATTGATTTTAGACGGAGTGCTTCTTCTTGGTTCTCGTCTGTGTCCATTAGGTAAGTGAAGAACAGAGGAGAATGCGTATGAGAATATGAGGTTTTTACAGTCTCTTTTTTAAGGTTTTTAACAGATGAAAATGGAGATGGACGATTTTCTTGAACTGCAAACGAAGTGAGTACGAAATATTTGGAAACGACAGGTTTCAGAGTAGTTCCCGTAGGAGAGAGGTTCTATTCTTATTCATGTAATGGGCCGAGTCGAGTATGGACCGGACTCAACTTTTTAGCCTAAACTCGAGCACGAACCTGTCATGGTTATTGGGTAGGAAAAAAGAGCCCAGCTTGGGTACTCGAATTTGAGAAAATTACAAGATAATTCTAAAAACGAAAATTTTTTACAAAAATAAGAAGTTTTCAAGCGTGTACCTTATTTTATAGGCTTGGTTCACGATCTACACCGTTCATTATAAAATAAACGGTGTAAATTAATTTGATTAAAATTGTCACGATTAATATTTTGTTTCGCAACCTCTTCGGAATTCATGGCAGCAACTGTTAAGGGACGCGTCTAAAAATTGTTGGGACAGTTGCTGGTTGAAATGTGAATTTTAGAAAAAGCTGGGCCGCTGACTAGGTCGCTCTCTTTTATTTCATGGTTCAGCTCGAAGGTACAAAACTGACTATCAACACGTCGTCTTCAAAATAAAACAGCAAAAAATAATGCCACCACTGCACTATGATAACAGTTTGATAACACTCGGTTGCATTGTTCAAGAAGTGTTTATAACACAAGACTGTTTTTTTTAACTCGGAGAAAAAAATATTGTTTATAATATAAGACCATGTTTTTTTTTAACTCAAAAAGAATTTTTTTTATAGCACAAGACTATGTTTTCTTAAATTAAAAAAGACTATATTTATAACACAAGACTATATTTTCTCTAACTCAAAGGAAAAGTTCTAGTTTTAATGTGTTTGACAAATGAAGAGAAAGTCTCAATTTATAGGAAAACTAGAGGGAACAACTCTCTTCATGTGAAAAGATATAATTTTTAATGTTTAAATATTTCACACATTAATGTGTTCACACACTATAGTTAGCAGTTACGAAATTAGATTCACAATAAAACCACTTTTAAAAATATGTTAAATCTCAAATTATAAATTTATTAAGCTTAATATACAATTTGAACTTTCATTATTGGTTCAATTTTAACTCGAACAGTAATAATTTATTTATTTTTTTAAAAAGTGGTACCTAATGTTATTAGAAGTAACAAAATGGAGACTCTTTTATCTGATTTTTTTGATACTATTCATACTGACATAGACAATGCGTGACATATGTGGTTGGCATCAACAAATATAATGGCAAAAGAACTCTATTGAAGGGTGATCCATTTTATCATTTTTAATAATGTTGGATACAACTTTAAACTAAAGATAATGTTACGGTCCAGGTTAAAAATCACGTCTAATATGAAAGTTGAAATTGCACATTTGGCCAATTTATTACAAACAATAATAATAAATAATTATAATAATAATAATAATAATGGGCCAAATTAAGCACTAATTTTGGGGCTGTAAAGAGGCCATTACCAAATGTAGGTAAAAGATAGAATGGGCCAAATAGGAAACAAAAAAATAGAAGGTGACAAGTGAACGTGCGGCTCTTCAACTTTCCAATCTGTCTTATGGATTCATATGTAGCCATGATTTGTTCTACAAGTCTTTTGAAGTATGAGACAAGCTGTGTAATGCCTAAGATTTTGTATTCATTTCTCAAAAGCAAACTATGTCCATGTGGTTGCTATGCAATTATTACTCTTTGCTTTTGCCTTTCAAAATCTCCTCTTTTATCACTCCAAAATCTTCTTAAACACCTATTTATCTTTTATATATATATATTTTAATAATTATAAAGGGAAGCACTCGTGAAAGGAACTGAATTCACCAACAGATTGTGGCATAATGCGATCTCTCTGTCTCTTTCCATATCTCTTAATCACCACCTTTTAAATCTTGGCAAATCAAAATACCGAGATATTTTTCGTTGAAACAATATTTATGTGAATATAAAAATATATATTGTTTTTGAAGTGGTTTCAACATTTTTTTCAAAACAAGGTCGGGGTTTTGATTTGCTAATGAATAAAGTAAAAGACTAATTTTATTAATTTTTAAAATTTATATTATAATTGTAAAACACGTTAAAATTCATAATCTTTTTTAAAATTAACGCTTCAAATAATATACATTAGCTTGATACAGAGAAAGTAATAATCGTAGTTTATTTATTAATTTGTATTTTCACTTTTCTTATCTCAAGTTATATATAGTCATTTATTATTTGAATGATTAATTGTTATGTATATTTTTGTTATATTATTGTAAAATATATTAGAAAGAAAAAAATGTTATTATATTAAATAAGAGTAAGTGTGGATTTTTTTTAATGAAACAATACACATCATTTTGATTGAACTAATTTTTTTTATTTGTATTAAACTATTTATCAATTTGGAACGTGCTGAGTGTCTTAATTATATAGAAACTAGAATTTATTTTCTTATTTTCACTATAAAGGTAACAAACTTTTATCAATATTAATAGATGTAGTGGAAGAAATACAAATATAAATTCTTTTTTTACTCTTTGAAATTCAAATTAATATTTTTAATTTCTGGTGTATAAATAATAATCTTTTTTTTTGAGAGAAATATAAATAAATATTAATCATACCATTTTCTACCATCTTAAATAAATTTTACTAAAAGACATACTATAAAAACACTTAAAAAAATAAAATAAAAATACTTATTTAATTAAAATATCGAGATACATTTTTTACTACATGTTTGATAGATTATAAATATCCCAAAAAATCTTATTGAAGTAGAATATTTTACCATATCATGTACATTTAGAATTATACTAATATTTAGCTAAAAAGGAGATGTAATTCTCTTTGCATTATGAAATAAATAGTTGCTAAGGTATGCAAGTCAATCATTGCAATAGTTGTTTGATGATATCAGCTTGAAAAACTCGAGGAATCTACATGTAATCAAGATCTTTCATCACTAATCAGATCGATTGTGTATACAATAGTTTTTAGTGATATTAACTTGGTATAAATAGTTTGATAGCTATTAGCAGATAGCTGATAATCATTTTATGTCAATAAAAATAAGTCTCATTCAGTTGATAATATATAAAATTATTAGAATATATGAAAAACAAGACTAAATTATTTTTTATTTAATTTAAAGATATAATTGAGTAATAATTAAGTTATATAAATAGTATTCATAAAATTGTATAATAAGTAATTCATAAAATTGACTAAATTATTTATTAACTATTATTAAATAAATAGTAGAGTAATTTATTTATTCATAAAATTATATAAATAGTATTCATTTCTCTAAGATCTCATGTAAGAGTAAGGTAACTATTATTCAATAGAAATTATACAAATCACAGGTTGATCGAGTCTAATCCAGTAAATCTATAAACATATTAAGATCTAAAGAAAAGCACATGCGGATAATTTATACAAGTTCCCAAAGTAGAATAAGAAGCAACGTTCAAATTTAAGTAAAACCAAGCATGAAATGCAGCACCATATATACACTTTTCAATCGAGTTTATGAAAAAAATTCTACATTATTGATTTAACTTTAATGTGAATGTAAACTTCCAAAAATGTTAATAACTGATTATACAGCATTGGCGATATTCATTCCCAAGTTAATTTGATTGTTAGATTATGATAAAAAAAAAATGGCAATCCATAAGCAATTGCCATAAGATGAATATTATATCTAAATTGTAATATTAATTAGTTAAGTTTATAAATAAAACATGAATTAAGTATAGGTATAAAAACTCTCTCAATGCTATTATTACCTAAGTAAAATTACAATTTTTTACAACCATTTCCTACAATTACTGAAACCAATTAACTTGACATAAAGATCCTAAAAAATCATATAAAAATATCATTATCTAAAAATTAATTGGAGCTAGAACTAATATTACAAAAATATCTAAAAATTAATGATTACTTGTTTTGAATAGGATTAAAAACACTTGGTGGTGCTTTCCTCAAGCTTTGCTCCAAAGCTTGTTCGGCTTCTCCTATACTAACCGGCTTATGGCCATGGCTTCTTCTTCTTCCATTTAATGACGCCATTGATGGAACTAATAGCCTTCTTGGTAAATTTTCTTTGGAAAAAATATTATTATTTTTCTCTTCATGCAGAGCACAAGGTGATGAAGAACATAAAAGAATATGATTAATCATGATTAATAAAAATAAAGCAATATAACTTCTGAAACTAAATTTCTTCATCAACAAGAAAGTATGAAATGATGAGAGCAAAAGGAAAAATGGAGATTGAAGCTAAGAGATGGAATTGGTGTTTATAAGGGCAATGGGCTCACTCCACGTGCTATATGATGAGTGTATTCATTTCTTTGGTGTTTATACAATTTGGTATGGACATATTTTAGAGTTTTCTATATGTTTTTTTATGATATTTCAAACTACTATAAGGGATTATATATATGAATTATTTTTTTAATTTAATCACATAATATTCTTTATAATCTCAAATTAAAAGAAAATATTGAAAAAAAATATAGGAAATTAAATCGTTATTTAATTGATCAGCTTATATATAAGGACAGAAACTTATCACTTTGTGATTCAGAGTCAAATAACTCACTTTCATCCATTTTGATCTATTAAAAATACTACCCTCCACTTGTTTAGTCAATTAAAGACATAATTATATATAATGAATAAAAATTAAAAATTAAAATAACATAATTTTATTCTTAATCGACCTAAAATTAAAAAGTATTGTTTTTAATTATTTTAAAACTGCGAATGGTTTTAGTCGTCCTTAATTAATCAAAATAGTTGAAAATGAGTTATTTGACATTGAGTCACAAATTTATGAACCGGTTTGACCCTTTATTCATATATATGGCTAAATGTATATATTGGACCCTCACATTTAGTTCAGTTTTGAATTTAGATCCTAGTGATGGAGGTACTTAACGTTATAAAAACAAATCGGACCCTCCGAATCTAAAATGCCACATGGCCATTAATGATTGGCAAATGTGAACTAGCAAACCTAACATGTCATAGTTAAGTTGGCCAGTCACTAACAGACACGTGGCATTTTAGGTTCGGAGGGTCTGATGTGAAATTATTTTATAACGTTAAGTACCATCATCGAAAAAAGTTTATTAGGGTCCAAATTGAAAATTGAACCAAATGAAAGGGTCCAATCCGTATATTTGGCCTATATATATACACACTCATTAATTATTTTTTTAATTTTATATTTACTAATTTTGCATACAATTACTATTTAATTAGATAAAAATAATTACAGTATTTTACATAATTATGAATTTGGTACGGATTAATTATTTTTTAATGAATGAATTGATCAATTTGCACTTTAAATTTGACTGAAATGATCATGCCTGACGTAAGATTCAATTAGGACTTAATAGTATAACAAAATGAGCTTAAAAGACATTCACATTGATAGGTAGCAATTAACAAAGTTAATTAATTTTATAGTTAATCATAAAATTATTTCATTATTCTTTAAAATAACTATGTGGAAAATGATCATGTGATGTATAACTAATTAAACTGCGTTTTAATCTGTAATCTCATGAAAATCCTGAAAATGGGAATAAAGTAGAGTTGTTTTCATGTGAGATCGGCACGTGAATCCTAATCAATAATCACAGATTAGCATGTTCTTCGTCCTTTTCTTTAATTAAACCCTTCTAATATGTAGTAACTACCTTACAAATATTAGAACAGCAGAAGAAGAAAATGGAACATCTTAGTGCCATCAATCTGTCATTTATATTAGATAAATATTAATGGATGAATATTATTATTTAACTGTTCCTCTCATATAGAAAAGCTAAAGAATAAACGATCAACGCGCATTCTGAATTTATGATACGAAATTATCTGGTCTAATTGTGTAATTTTTTGGGTAACTAACACCAAAATTCTGCATTTTTAGATTAAATAATCCCATAATTTCTATTTCTATTTCTAAAAATAGATTTGAAATAATTATATCGCAACAATTAGAGAAGTATTTAATTACTTTTTTACATTGCTCACCTCCGATTTGTATTTTACGCATTTTAAAAATATAATTATGGAGTTATTTGATCAAAAAGTGAAGAGTTTTGGAATTAGTTGCTTAGAAAAGTAAAATTAAATTAGATGATTTCATATCACAAGTTCAGGGGGCGCGTTGACCCTCTCTTCAAAAGCTAACTATTACTGATAGATTTAAAAATTTTTACCATTATATATTAGATTCTTTTTTTGTGAATACCATATATTAGATTCTATTTTAAAGATTTAATTAAATCTAAACTTTTTTTTATATAGGATCCATGAGGTTTTCTGGACGGATGTCAACCATGAGACGGCACCTTTAAGCCTTCTACATTCAGACTAATCTCCACTCGAGCCGTGTAGGTTCTTTGCGGGAGACAAATTCTAACCTCAAATTTTAAATGACTGCATACATGAATACGGTTCGATCCTGCAACCTCATTTAAATTAAAAGAGCGCCTTATCAATTGGTTTTACGGCTAAACCGGTTCAATAATTCACCGGTTTGTATGATATTTTTCAACTCAAAACAATTGAGCCAAAAACGTGATTTTTAAAGAAAATCCGAATCCGACGGACCTTCAAGTTGCACTCAAACAGATTGAGCCTTAAGATCCAGTTTTATTTTTAAAAATCTACTAGTCATGGTGAAATTATGAAGAACGAACAATTACTCCTCTTAACCAATAATTACATATGATTTTTTGATATTTTTCATCAATTGTTTTATTCCATCCCTTTTCGGCTCATAATTTTTAAATAATACCCTAATGAAAAATTATTTTTTATTACATAAAAAATAGACTTTTAATAGTGAGATTAGGAATTGATAAATTAAGAAGATATGTGTTGTAGCCGTGATTCCAGATTTGAAACACTAGGTAGTCAACAATTAATTAGCTTTGATCTGTAAAATAAATCCGTTGAATCTCTTTAAACTAGTAATAGAAATTGAAGTTCTGATTAAGATATTATGAGTTTGATCAAGAAAAGAAGATCTAGAAATGTGAATAATTGATAGCTAGATTAAGATGAGAACATTTTTTTACACCGACTATAAATCTAGACTTATTAGGTGGCTTGTCAGTTTAAGTTTGAATTATGATTGAATCACTCACATAATATTAGTATTTAGTACTAACTTCACTATAGCCTGTGGAACTTTCTAGGAACCATGACTGTATTGCACTTCACCATGAGCTTTCCTTCCATGTGTAATGATATATAATATCCCCTTAATATATTTCTTTAAATATGAACAATTTTGCAAGAGTCATGGGAGTCCAATTTAATCAACTTGATGGATATAATGAGGAACAAAGGTTAAATCATCTCTTAAATTGCCACAAAATATTTAGAAAAGCCAATTCTAAAAAAATGGATTAAAAAATGCCTCCACCTCAATAAATTACTTCAATAAATAGATGTACCTCGACACCGTATATAAATTTGAAAAAAAATAAAAATTGGTGCCCTTTTATAACAAGTTTTAATAGTTTATATATATATACTTTGAATTTGCTCATGATCAAAACTATTGAACATCCATAAATAAGACTTTAAATCCATATTTTCTTACTTTCTAGGTTGTACATTGTTATGTAGCTGGACAAGAACCAAATTATTTAGGCCAGAAGCCTCTTTTTATATTTGGGCTTCTCTAATCAATTTCAAATAGAGGAAATTAGCCTACATGCGGGCTTAAACCTTTTTAATGTGAATATTACGGGAATAAAAGTGCAAATTGACTTTTACGGGTTTCATCTTTATAATTTGAATTTTATAATTTTGATTTGCAAACGGATGCTTTATAAATTAGCAAAACATTATCCACCGAAATGGTAACCTCCCTCATTCAGTTTGCATGTTACCATTTCAAATAGATTCTATAATACTCCTTAGTATTTGTAGTGTTTATTTCCGCACGTGTCCAATTTTTAATTAATTAGGACTTTGAAAATAGTCAATAAATTCACGGGAGGAATATATAAGTGTGAAAATATGATTTGGAGTGTATTTTGCCTTAATTTTGACTTTTGGCAATTTTACGTGTTAACAGTGAATTTTGCGATTTTTCGCTAAAAACCATTAAAATAATTATTTTAAATATTTTAAAGGCCCAAAAATATTTTGATTCAGCCTATATGCTTATGATTTAAAGTTTTAAAATATTTGAGAAACTTGAGTCTATTTTACCTCTAAAGTTCGATTTATTTACAAGAATGTCATAATGGCAAACTTGTAAATAAATGAAACATGAAATAAATATCTAAATATTTCACGAAACCTTCTTCTTCCCCAAGCAACTCATTCTCTTATCCATTTTTGTGTGGGTGCTGAATTCTCCCAAAAACCAAACACCATTTTTTATGTTTTTAATTTCTCACAAAATTTCCTTAACGAAAATTGACGGAAAAATTCCGTAGAACGTTATTCTAAACTTTAATCAACGATCAAAGTATAAATTCAAGCTTAAATATTTGACTATATTTTCTGTTTTTATTGAGTTTAAATTATATACTTAGGATGGTTAAAAATTGTATTTTGATGGCTGATTAATTAGTTTTAATTATTGTTTATATGGATTTCGGTTTTAAAATTAATTTTGTATGTGAAATTAATTTTCACATCATGTATAGTTCATCTGGTTTTACAAACTTATTACGAAGGCCATTAAAAATTGTACCAATCTCTGTTCTTCTTTTTATGCAATATGAGCTAGACCTGGCCATGGGCCGGATCAGCCCGTGAACCGGCCCTGAATCGGCTCGGTCAAACTTGGTCTGACGGAACCTGTCAAACCCGAAACCAGGCTAAAAGCGGCCCGGAACCGTAGACAGGGCGGTTCCGGACAGATTCCAAATATTATGAACCGTGGATCGGCGGTTCCGGGTCGGAACCGGCAGTTCAAGAGTCGAAACCGTCGATAAAAAATTATTTAATTTTCAATTATATATATATATATATTATCATATATATAATATATATTTTATTTTATTATTTATTTATATTATAAATCTATTATTGCGATAAGATATATTATATTTTTTTGTTAATTTTTGTTGATAAAAGTTGTAATATTTTATTATTTTTAATAATATTATCTTCAAGTGGTATTTTATTTTTTTAAAATTTTTTATAATTAAATTTTAATTTTAGTTTAATTTTTTTTAAGCCGCCCGAAACCGGAACCAAAACCAGTCGGTTCCGAACCGTCATGGAATCTCACTTAGATGGTTCCGGGCCGGTTCCAATATTTCTTAGACCGTGATCCGGCGGTTCTGAACCGAAATCGTCGAGTTACGAACCGTGGCCACCTTTAATATAAGCCTTAGAGGTGTCATAACATGGTAAAATTCTTGGATACTTATATTTTTCAGCGGCAAAACACAAATTTTTTCACAACTCTGTCATAACATGATAAAATTCTTGGATATTCATATTTTCAGAGGCAAAACACAAATATTACACTTCATCTGGTATTATTTTGCAAAGTTAGAATGTGTCTATAGTCTAACTAGATCATCTCAAACTTTCTTAGTTGTCTCATATTTTGTTAACTGGATAACTATTAAATGGTTAACAAAATTATTTATTCAAGTAATGATGTTGGAATTACTACCTCCCATTTATCTAAAAAAAGTCACATAATTAGCCGACTTACCATCCTCAGACTTAACAAAAGCATTTGAAACCAATGTTTTTAAAACCGGACCGGAGATCAAACCGGCTTCGTGAAGGATTCACGGTTCGACCGGTTCAACCGGTTTAACTCGGATTTTTTAATTTTATTATTATTTTTTATAATTTTTTAGAATTGTAATAATATAAAAATTATATTATACCGAAAAAATTTACATTGTACCAAAAGTTGGCCTTAAACCAAACTCAAGCCTAACAGTTAAACAATATTAAGAAAAATTGGACTTGGAGACCATGCTTTAAAATTAAACTTCTTCTTTTTGATAAATAAAATCAAGAGAAAATTAGGAAAAATACTCCATTTTTTAAAATAATTGTAAAGATTACCTCACCAAAAAAAAGATATGGAAAATACTTCCCGTTTTTTTTTTATTTCTGTTTTTACTCTGACGTGGCTTTTTTTAATATAACTACCTGTTTAATTTAAGTTTTTACTCCCTCTCTTTTATAATTTATTTTTATACTCTCAGAGCAGTTACTGCTCCTCCTCTTCTTCTTCTTCTTCTTCTTCTTCTTCTTCTTCTTCTTCTTCTTCTTCTTCTTCTTCTTCTTTTTTTTTCTCTTTTTCTTCTCTATCTTTATTTTTCGTCGCTCGTCAATCCTTCTCTTTTTCTTCTCTATCTTTATTTTTCGTCGCTCGTCAATTCTTAACTCGTGGTGATTATTACGAGTTATTTTAACGCTCAGATCTGAAAAAATTGCTCTTCAATTTTTTCCGTTTTAGATCTAAAAAATCTGCATAAATAACAATTTTATGATGAAAAAAATAATATTTTGCAGAAATAACGATTTTTTTGCAGAAAACAGCGTCTGATTATCATATCGTTATCACTATGACGTTATCATATCATTATCATAACACTGTAGCGAAAACGATTTTTTATTAAGAAAAGTGCTTGATTATCATTTCGGTATCACTAACGTTAGCATATCTATACCATTAACGTTATCATATCAATATCATAATATTATACGATTATGATAATAATATGATAAGATTATGATAATAGTATGATAAAGTTATGATATAGTTATGATAAAATACGTCATGATAATGTTATGATAATATTTTTTGATACTGTTATGATAAAGTATATTGTGATAATGTTATGATAAGTTTATGATAAAAAATTATGATACAGTTATGATAAAAGTACGTCATGATAATATTATGATAATAGTATGATATAGTTATGATAAAAGATAAATAATGTTATGATAATAGTATGATAAATTTGATGATAATAATATGATACCGTTTGATAATAATATGATAAGGTATAATAAAATGTTATGATAAAATACGTTATGATAATGTTATGATAATGTTATGATAATATATTATTATGATAAAGTAGGTTATGATAATGTTATGATAATATATTGTTATGATAAAATACGCCATGATAATGTTATGATAATATACTGTTATGACAAAGTATGTCATGATAATGTTATGATAGCAATATGATAATCAAACATTATTTTCATGGAATTTTTTTTATTTTCTGCAGTATTATGATAACAACATGATAATGTAGTGATTATGATATGATAATCAGACACTGTTTTTTCACAGAAAATCGTTTTTTTTTGCAGAAAATTATTTTTTTCAAATGAAAATCGTTTTTTTCTACAGATTTTTAGATCTGAAAACTGAAAAATTGCAAGATCGATATTTTTTAAGTCTGTAAGTTAAAATAAACCATAAAAATTACAGAATCGATAATTTAAATCTCAAATAATAGTGGAACGACGGCGGAGGCGATGGCGGAACGACGGCGGAGGCGATGGCGGAGCGATGATGGAGGCGATGTCGGAGAGATGTCGGAGGTGATGGCGGAGAAATAATGAAGAAGGAGAGAACAAAAATGGAGAAAAGAGAACCAGAGAGAGAAAGAGAAGGGAGAGAGGAGAGAGAAGAGAGGAAAGAGGAGAGAGGCTGTCAGTTATATGAGAGTAAAATTCTGAATATTTTGACACGGAGAGTATAAAAATAATTAGACAAAAATCATGAGGTATTTTTAATATCTTTTCCACACTGAAGTAATATTTCCTATTATTTTCTTATTTTAGGTAAACACCTAATAAGCCCTAAAATCAAACAATTTTAGAAAAGTTAAAAAAATGTTAAAAGAGTTGGGCTTATAGACTGGCCCGTGAGTGAGGGGATGCAAAAGGACAAATAGGGAAGAATTTAGTAATATCAAAGAGAAACCCTAACATGAAAACAAATACTAAAAAAGACCATTTTTTTTACCGCCGCTGAGGCGCTGACCCATCTTCTTCTTCTCTATTTTGTAACTTTGTATCTTTTCATAAACTGCTTATTACTTTGATCATCTACTTTTATCTTTTCTTTTTCCTTGTTAATTATCTTTTACTATTAATTACTGTTCTTTTTTCTCTCTATATATATATATATTATGAACGGGAACTGAATATAATCTTTGCAAAATCAGTGTTTAAGTTATACTAAACAGTAAGCATGGCCATTTGTATCAGGTTTATGAAAATCGGAGTCGTCCGTTTTTTGTGAAAAATCGGATTTCACCGGTTTAATCCGATTTTTACCGATTTTTTATCTTTTGCGATTTTGAGGTGTAACCGGACCGGACAGGTGACCGGTTCCCGGTTAACCCGATCCGACCGTCCGGTCCGGTCCGCTTTTGAAAACATTGCTTGAAACATACCCCATTTTTGTTTACCTTTTAAAAAAAATATGTAAGAGAAGCGGGATTCGGGGACCGCTCGCCCAAGGCTTATGGCCGACTTCTCGATCTGAAAATGAGTTTCGAAAAAATGGAGTCGCCACCTAGTTCAACTAGGAAATGCCTTTTAACTGACTAGGTAACCTTACTCGCTTATTGGTAAGATTACCGTGCATGACCAAAAACTAGGGTTCGTGGACCTCCCCGAGACTCGTGTGTTTGGCTTATAGGTTACCAGTTTTATTTGTCGGACATATTTGCATTTACCTCATCTCAACAGTATATGCAATTCACATGATATGAAAGTTGTAAATAAACAAGTATGAAAGTAGTAAACACGTTAGACACGCATATGACTCGATCTGGACTGGTATTTGAGTCAAGTAATAGGTATTCTTAAACATACATCTAACCTTAGAGGTTTCTAGCAAGTATCAAAAGTCTGGCTGGTCTGGATATTTTACGTGCAGAAACTCTGAACCGGATGTAAACGTTTGATTGATTGATTTTATTAATGATCTTAAAAAACCTATACAATCGTTACTACTCATTTCATAACAGTCATACGATGTCTAAGCGATGGGCTGGAATTGCATTAATTGGCTAACTTACTTGATTAGTCCTTTAACCGGCTAATTTATATGCTTTTGGAAAGCGGAAAACACTATAGGCATGCTCTAGGACAGTTTGATATACATACAAGGTTTATGATACTTTTTAACCTCGTTGATTTTGAGTGCATGGCACTCGCGCGGGTTTGGGCCATCGGTCTGGTCGGAACGGGTTCTCTGTCAGATCACAAGAGCTGCGCGTCTCGTCGATCTGGTTCTACTGGTTTGATTCAGAGTCGATTTCAAGTTTGGGTTAACCTAGAATCTTCTCTAGAAGTTGCTGGTTTGCCCGGATTTGGGCTCGTGGGCCCGATTTAAACACTATGTTACATTAGTAGACTTCTTGATCCGTATTAAATCGGGCTTGGCCCGACACATGGAAAATAATTAAAGTACATAAAAATTCCTATTTTTTGTTCTAAACTGAGCTTAATTCCGAGCCCAAACGAGTCCGGAAACACGTTTGGAAGATTAGATCGAGTTTGGAAGGATATGGGAAGCAAGGTTCTGGAAGCTAGAAATCAAGAACACGACGCCGACAGTTAGAAACCATAGGCGCCGCCGTTTGTGGCTGGCGGCGGCGGTTTTGTGAAGTCGTTTTTCAACAACTTTCTGGTTCATTTTCTGTTAATTCTCACTAGTTTCAGCTTCGTTTTTCATGCAAAAGTAGTTAAAAACGCATAAAATCGAATAAGGAATGCAAAAATGACAGTCTTGAAGTGTTTTAAGGTGATTTGAACAAAAGAAATATAAAACTCCAGCAACTATTTTAGGTATTTTTCATGGTAAAAATAGCTAAATAACATAGGATTGTGCATTCTAAGGGTTTCAATCAATTTGGTTTCTGAATTTGAGCATAAAAACAGTTAATTACAACTAATTAACACACATATCAATGATTTTACGACAATTTAACATTTGAATTATTAAGTCTAACATGAAATTTTTATGGTTAAAATTGGCAAATAACTACATACATCCTAAATCATGTAATTTTAGCAAATATGATGATTATTATGGCATATATTTAAGGAATTAAAGGAATAATTAAAAAGTCCTCATAATTACCGGTCTGAGTCCTTAGCTCGTTTGCTGGCGAAGTGGATGCAGAATCCAGCTTCAAATCTGATGCTTGTGTTGCGCTTTTGGAGAATTAACACATATCAGTGTTTAAGGAGCGAAAATCAGTATGATTTGATGTGTGTGTGATGGAATATTCGGCTATGCTATTCTAGGGGGTGATCATATTTTGCTGTCTGATTTCTAGAATTTGTGTGCCACCTTCAGTTAGGTTGACTTAAGGTGTATTTATAAGGATCTAATTAGGGTCAGGATTTGTTCAAGTGTATTTATGGGCTTGTCCTTCTAGAGTTTGAGTTAGATTTAAAAAAGTGTTAAGTGATATGCTTAGAGGTGTTAGGATTAGATTTAACTTACTATTATTTTAATTATATTCGTATTTTGGCTTGCGAGCTTATTAAAGAGATGCTAAAAATCAATTTTGGTGCCTAAAAGTATAAAAAAAGGCTACTTGACCCTATAGGTTTGGTTATGATCAATTTCAGTTCGTAAAATTTATAAATTGGCCCACAAATTTCTAAGTCATTGCAATTGGTCCAATTTCTGGAATTAGACTACAATCTTTTTGGACTTTTATGGGCTATTCAAAACTAATTGCGGTTTAATCCTCCAAGTTTGCAGTTGTGCACAGACTACGCCTGCTTGGATTCCAGCTAGCAAATTTGTAACTCATCATCCAGATAGAATTCTCTGAAAATCATCATTAGATGCTTTTCCTAATCACTTTTTACCTATCCGAAAAATAAATGTCTATAATTCATCACATAACTCCAATATGCATAATTTTTACTATCTAACTGAAAACTAACTGCTTGAAGCGAATCATCTTTAGTTTTAGCCATATTAAAAATATCAACAGGAAGCAATAAATGAAATCAACTAATCTGAGAGAACAAACTCAAAAGACGAGTAGAGAAGGCGTACATCCAAACAAACGAACCAAAGAAAATCGTAAAAAAAAAAACAGAACATCACCAATTACACCAGCTGCACAATTAAAATCAATGACGAGCAAAAAATTGGTCTTAATACCAAAATAACATTAATAGAAAATTGCAAATACCTTGATTGAATAGAGAAATAGAAAAAAAAACATAGGTACAAAAAGACGGAGGCTAATATTAGAATATAACATCTTAATCCTAATACAATACAAAAGACTGTACTATTTTTACATAATAATAAGTATAATAATTATTTTAATATATGTCTCCAATTTATATTTTACATCAACACTTTTAAATCCTTACTTGAAATTTATTAGAGTTGAAACAATATAATAACTAAATATTTGACGAAGTGATTTGTAATTCAAAACTAGAAAAGAATAATAATTAAAAGGCTTTCATTTTTTTTATGAAAATCATTATACAAAAGGAGGTTTAAAAGTCTAAAGACATTAGTTATTCAAACATTGTTGAATAAATGCAATTTCAGTAGAATCTTGGAAGAACATATATGCTATCTAATATGCTATATTGTACAACCTAATTTTTTTTGGAGAATTCCAAAGTCATCGATCTATCAGCGGCTCTATTCATCTTGTTGTAAACATGCCAAATTTTATTAACTATTTTTAATTAAGCATCTTCTGAATTTCCTTCAATATTCAATAATAACTTTTTGAAACTTGAGTCTTGATATTCTTAACAAACTCATAGTTTGACTGTCATAATTACTCTCAAATTTTTAAAATTGGTATTCTAAGCAAGATACAAACTGTAAATCATACCCTATCCCCTGCTTAGAGTATATATCCTGCAAAAATTTACCTATGTAGCCCATAAGCCACCTGCATGTATGTGACCTGAGGAGACCGCGTGCACTCGCACACCATTTAATTCTTCTATTATATGAGTTCAACTTCATTTAAAATGTACTAGTTAGAACCGTCTAGCTAATTCTCTTTATAACACGATCAATTTTAGACATGTTGCTTTTAGCTGCAAATATTAGAGCATAAAGCCCTTAGCTCTTAAGATACAAAAAAGGCAAATCCCTATCCTTTCCAAATTATAAAAACAGCTAATATATTTTCTATACAGGGTAAAGAGATGGATAACTAGATGAAATTGTATACATCAATATAATTAAATAATTTATTTATATTTTATTTGGAGGCGATGTGCGAGTAATGATTCATATTTTTATTTTTAGCATAATCATTATATTTTATGTCAAATCGGATAAAAATTGATTGTTTTCCTACATTCTTTATCAATATAATTATAATTGATGTGCCATACATATATATATATATATTTATACATATATATATATATATATATATATATATATATACATATACATACATATATATATATATATACATATACATACATATATATATACATATACATATATATATATATATGTATGTACATACATATATATATATATATATATCAATTATGCTAATATGACCCTCATATATTCAAAATTAAATCAAAAAAATAAATAAAATTGTCTACATTTGAAGTTTTCTCCACGTTTGCGTATTCTTTTGACCTTGTGAAGTTGTAATTTCTCCCTTTGAAGTTGTATATATAGGCTCTTTATGCTTATCCTCTACTTTTGATTTCCAACTTCTCGTATATCTTTACAACCTCTTGTATTTTTTTATATTTGCAGTATTAGAGATTTATATTATATCATAGGAGCCCAAAATGAGATAGTTCAGGTAAAAAAAATTCATCGTTCCATACTCAGAAAGCATGATCGTAACTCTCATACACGGTTATGGTAACTCTCCATATACGTTTTAGTAACTTTTCCCATGTTCAAAGGCTTGTAATGGGTAACTCCAAGAAGTTGCACTTTTAATTTTAAAAAATCATATAACCCACATATTGTATATGTTTGTATAATGACTCACCTCTAGCTTACTTCAACAATTATATAAATGGTGGTTTATATAAAGTAAGGAGGATCCAAGATAGAATCTCTTGGTCCTCATTTATGGTCTCAGAATGATGAGTTTCAATCCTCATTCACCTTATATGCTCGCCGAGCATAAGACCATCTCATGATATGCTCGACCAGCAAAATCATTTAAGGCTGCAACCTACTTGTCGAGCAAGACTTATGGTCCAAAAGTAATTCCTAGATGGTGTGGATAGATTTTTTCTTTGGCTTCCAACATCATATGTTGCGTTTTCCACCTCTTCCTATTTGCGTATATTTTTCTCAACCACCATGCACATTACAAAAATTACCTCTTATGTTTCCATGCATAATTACCACAACGGGCTCGGATCAAGACCATGGCTTCTTGAAATAAGACGAGTTTGGAGTAAAAATGGGCCTATATTTATGGACTTGTCAAAACTTCAAAATTGGATCTGACAATATTTTATAAATAAATATAAAAAATTAATCTAAATTAATCATTTGCAAAATATACATTAAAATTAATACAAACAGATTTTTTCGGAGTAAAAAGAAAAGAAATTTAAAAATGAATATCTTGGTAAATTTAAAAATAAGTAGAATTTAAAAAAAAAAAAAGCTGAAAACTAGAGTCATCTAATTGTAAAACAAGTAAAGTTGTGACAACATCGTATCTAAGTATCCAAACCGACCAAAACAAAAGACCCGACCGCTCTTACTTCCAATTAATACCAGGTTATCGTTTGCTTCTCAAAACCCCAAAAACAAATTTAATTTTTTCGAAAGAAGAACAATTCAAGTTTCCTCATCCCCTCTCCCTCGCTCCAAATCAAATCAACCCGATTCGATTTCTAGCCTTCTAAACCCATCAAACAACTCACGAAATTCTTTCTCAAAACCCGTGTTTTTTGTCTTCTTCAAGCTCCGTTTATCTTTTTGTTCGATTGTATGTATATGTAATATAACTCCGTCATTTGCAATTACAATGCATTACTAAACTCCAAGCCCTTCTTTCTTATGGACTATGAACTCTGTGAAAGTAGCGGTATGTTTCTGTTTACTTGCTCTTTTATGTAATGTTTGATTAATTCAAAATAATTGTGTTTCTTAGGTTATTTTGGATATTTCTATGTGGATAAGATTTTAAGTGAGGTATTAGGTTTTGAAAAATTTAGCTGTATTATTTTCCGTTGTCAGTTAGATTGATTATTGAAATGAAATTAGGTTTAGGCTTATTTCATTTTGGTTTAGGAAAGCTTAGGATGTTAATTCAGCTTTAACATTGTACGAGGTTAGGTTTTTGGATAGTTTTTAAAAGTGCTAGTGTTGCTGTTAATTAAAGTAATGTTTGTAAATGGATTGCCAATAATTCGACATGTGATTTAATTTGGTTTAAGTTGTTCGAAAAGTGGATATGTAGACTATAGAGTGATTTATTGTTTCAGACACTTATGGGAAGAGTTTATGTTCTTGTAAGAATTAGAAATGACTGTTGATGTTAAGAATTTTTGGTACTTGTGGTTAAAACAGGGGAACTTTGAGCTTTGCCCGTATGATTTTGATGAAATATGTTAGATTTATGTATTGTATATGGCAAAACTTAAATTGATAAGAGAGATATAAAGTTATGGAACGCCCATTAAGGAGTTATTCTAGTAAATACCTTATCAATCTATTCTCGTCCACATAGAATCATGATAATTGTTTGTGTCGACATTGAGTTGGTTTCTTGTTGTTTTTTAACTGATCGTGACTACACCCATTTACTTCTGAAGACATTATCTGCAACAGCCACTTCTGGAGATCTAAATTTGGCTCTCCATACATTGTATATCCATGTGTTTTTTGTCTGAATTTTATTGGCATTTTGCCTATTTCTTCTTTTGTGTTTTAGTGTTTCAGCAATGAGTTTTGAATTTTCATTCCCTTGTGTATGAAGTCTTCAATTGAGGGTTGAGTAATTAATGATCCATTTAGCCAGACTCTCAATAACATTTGCATGACTGTCTTTTAGTTTAATTTCCCAGTTTAATGATGTTAGCTCAAAATTGAAGGAACTGATGATGATTTGCCTCCATCGCGTCAATATTTAATTCCAAAGGGAGAAAGAATATTAGGAAACGGTAGATCTTCTGTAGGTTCACCCACATACTGTAGAAAGGACATGGAAGCTCATATTCGTCACCTTGAGCAAGAAGCTTATAGTGCTGTGCTCCGTGCTTTTAAGGCTCAGTCTGATGCCATTTCCTGGGTATGCACTTTCTCTTTGTTCGTATGTCTCCAGATATTAAATTACATGTTTCCATATCATATGCTCAAGATGCCATGTCGCATTTCTTTATTTAGGAGAAAGAGCATTTAATAACCGAACTTAGGAAAGAGCTCAGAGTATCAGATGATCAACACAGGGAGCTTCTAACTAGGGTTAATGGGGATGAGATCATCCAAAGCATCAGGTTTGCCTACATATTGTCGCAACTGAAATTTGAGAGTCAGTACTTAATAGGCAATGACTTATGTGGATTTACATTTCTAGGGAATGGAGACAGGCAGGTGGACACCAAGCTGCTCGGTCTACTGCATCACAATTAGTTCGAGATGATGTTTTGAGTCCAACTGTTTCAGGTGGCTCTCGCAAAAGACAAAAGACCTCCCTAGCGGTATGTATCTAGCATTTATGTGGCCTCCTGCTCTATTGTTTTTTTTACTAGCTCTCTGGATATCATTATCTTGTCTAGCTTTTGTTTTTGTCTTTATTTCTTTGGTGTTGCTGGTTTGATAATCTTTATCTGCATGTAACTGTCATATGGAGCTCATGATAGAGCTACGAATTACCAGTTTCACATATTGACTGCGGTTAAAAGGGTTGCAAATATAATTGTTGCTTGACCTCCATTTGGATTTCCTTTTGTTGTGTTTTGCTTAGCAGGGTCAACAAATGCCTGGTTTATCCTCTATGAAGTATATGCAGTATCCTTCTATAGGTCCTGCTGGAAATCACCATCATTTCAGCCATAGTTATTCTGGTGCTGTTGCAGCAAATGATCCTGCTGAAGCTGCAGCTTTTGATCAATTAATTGGAAGGAAAGTCTTGACAAGATGGCCTGATGACAACAGCTTTTATGAAGCTGAAATCATAAGTTACAACCCTTCTTCAGTAAGTATAAGGATTTGAAACGTATGATACTTATATATATACACAGCTGAGATTGTGGCTTGAGAATTAAGGTATTATAATTTGTAGAAAAATATAGACAAATGTGCGATATCAGCCATGTACACTATCAAGCATTCTGGGAAATATGCTTGTTTAGGGTCAAAGGCAATGAAGTACGATGTTTTGGGTATAGAGAATGGAATCTGAGGTAAAAGAGACTGATGTCTACCATTTAAATTCTTAGAATAGGAATCAGTTATTGGGTCCGGGATTTGATTTGGTTCGCTTAAGTTTGAACCGAAGGCAGGCCCCTGGTTATGGAAGAGGTTTTTTTTGGTTTTCTGGGATTCATGTGGTAAAATGAAAGAATATGAAATAGTGGAAGAGTGAAGTGAAAAGAAGATGAGGGGGGCTTTTTAAGCAATTTCCCGAACAGTGTTATAGTTGTTTTATGTTCAGCTCTATTTGGCAGGTTAAGTTGCATTCTAATATTTTTCAAGGCTATGTTAAGCATTTTTGACAATTTTACTACTTCCCTGTAAAAATAGTAACTCTTGCAATTTGACAAGTAGGATGCTTATTGCAACACAATGTAAGACGGATTTTTGGAGGTTTAATTAGAAGAGACCGAGTAAGTTTATGAAAATAAAACATGGGTTTTTTACACTTTTAAACTATTACTACTATCCTTTTCCTTTTTGTTAAAGATGAAACTATTATAAATTACTATTATCATTATGATGTCATTGTTACTAATTTTACACAGTGATACATTTGCAGGGCTCTACATGATTATAATTTTAATTGCTCATTTTTGTCACTCCATCTTTCCCTGTTATTATTCCTGACATATACTTCTACTTGTTGAATTTTATTCGCCTGTGGTTATTTGATATATTACTTTACTCTTTACAGGGCAAACACTATCTAGTCTATGATAAAGGTGCAGCAAATGCAACATTTGAATGGGTTGATCTCAAAGAGGTAATTTCATATTATTTTTCATTTTCATGAGCTAAAACTTAAACTGAAACGCAACATTTGAATTGGTTGATCTCAAAGAGGTAATTTCATTTTATTTTCTATGAGCTAAAACTGAAACTGACTTTCCCATTTCAGTATCCATTAGACTCGCAGCCTGCTTTTTATAATTTCTTCCATTTCTAATAGTTTAATCATAGGCTCAATTGATATGAAGTAATATGATATTAGGGGTAGGTTTTTTTATTGCCATGTTTTATATTGTGAAGCATATTTGTTTCTAAATAGTTTAGCTTAGGTGTATCCACTGAACCGACTCAAAATATAATATCCGATCGGTTTTTAAAAAAAATTGGTAACCGAACTGAATTGACAAAATTATTTTACTGCCAAATTTGACAACCAAAATATTTTGGCTCAGTCAAAAAATCAAATTTTCATTAATAAACCAGCTGCATCAGTCCAAAAACTGAAGCAGTAAACTAGTTTAACAGAACACGATTTTTTAAAGCAGAAATTTAAATCAGTTGGAGTGAAACAACATCAAAAATTTAAAGCTTTAAGGACATAAACAGACCTAAAACAACTAGCTAAAACAGTTTATTTGCTTTAAGAACAATATTTACCAGCAGAATTAACTATCAAAAAATTAAAAGGGCAGCTACGCATCAGTAGCAGCAACTAGCAACAGTATAAGGGTAGCAGCAGTAAAAAGGCAGCGGCAGCAGAGGAAGATGACAAAATTTTAAGCATTTTCTCAATTGTTACAAAATTTAAACAGAAAAGCAAGGAACAAATCAAAAAGGAGTAAAAAAATTTATTTTAATCTTCCATCTATGCTTTTGAACAAATTGGAAGGATTTTATTCTTATAAAAGGATGGAACCAATTGAAGGAAAAAAAAGAGGATGGAATATTGAAACAAATTAAAGGAACTCATTTGGAAGGAAGAAAAAGATAGGAGAAGTGAGGTTTGGTTAGGATATATATATATAAAGACGATGTAGTTTCATATTTTGGTCGGTTATTGTTTTTTTTCTTTCTCATAACCGAACTGGACCACCTAAACAATTTTTTTCAAAAAAGATATATGACCAAAAATCAAACCAAAAGCTGAATTCGAACTCGGTTTGATTTGGTTAATCGGTTTTAATCAATTATTGCACAGCCTAGTTTAGATGCTGTGCTCCATATGTTACATTAATCCCAAAATGGTTCAATTCAATTTGCTACAGAGTATTTTTGGATTGAATTGCTTGGTTGAATTTGAAACATGGTGTGATACGAACATGATAGAATGAGTGACATTGATATGACCTCATAAACTATTCCATCATTTTGAAATATACTGCATAACCTAAAATGTTGAGCTTGAAATCCTCTGATAGATCGAGACGGCTGACCAGTGACAACTGATAGATGCTTAAATTTTTAATAATGTTATGTTTCAGCTCTCTATTAACAAAGCGGTGGAAGCGAATTAACTTTGCGGGATACTCTTTTTCTTTTCTTGCTATGCTCTTTCCAGTTTTTCTTGTATTATGTCTAGACTGGGACAAATTTCTAATTGTGCAACTTCATCAGCTTGTTTTTTCTGTGATATGCTTCCAACTGTTTTTCTTCTGTGTAGTTATGATCATTTAAAGAGGCAGTGTTATTTTTTTGTTCATTTGCAGATTTCTCCTGAGGATATCCAATGGGTAGATGAGGATCCAGGAATTTCTTTATACAGCGTCCATGGTGGGCCAGGCCGGGGAGTGAAGAAATCCAGCAGCCACGGTGGTGTTTCTAGTGTAGGAAGAGGGAGGGGATCCGTAAAGAGTCAAAACAAGAGAGAGTATCTGCCTCCGCAGAATGGTTTTGCAAAAATGGATTCTGATGACATTGAATTACTTAACACAGAATCACTGGTTCAGGAGGTACTGTAGCCTCAAATCTGTTTTACGTGACAGGCTTGTCAGTTTGATCACTGTTGCTTGGAATTCATGTAACAGGTGGAGAAGGTGTTCTCTTTGAGTCATCCTGATCCTCTCGAGCTAGAAAAAGCAAAAAAGATGCTAAAAGTAAGATCATTGGATCATTATGCTTTAACTTTGTCCTTGCTGCTTTAAGGCTTCATGCTCAACTTTTTGGAATAATGCAGGAGCATGAACAGGCACTTGTAGAAGCAATTGCTCGGCTTGCAGATGCGTCTGATGTTGAAAGCGGTAACAAATTTATACATGCATGGCATACCCTTTGTTTGAAGATGACAGTTGTCTCTTCGACTTGTACAGTACTGGCAATTACTTCATTATTTTGCAGAGGATTAATTATTATCACCCATGAGGTTAGGTCAACATTACCGCTTTCCTCCTGAATTTTGAAAAATCTCTATTTCCTGGAATTTTAGGTATTAGATAACTGAAGGGGGCTTTCAGTTTAAAAACAATAATTGCGACCTAAACTCGTGGGATAGTAATTAATCCTTTTATTTATTAATGAATCTTTTCATTATCTTATAAATTAGCATTGTGCTTGATGATTCATGATTTCAATAGAATTTGAACTGAATAATTCAGAATTTAGAAAAGTGTCCACATACTGAAACAAGTTACTGATCACAGTTTCAGTCTGAAGCTTAAATTTCAACCTGCATATCCTGTCAGCATTGACATGATGATTTGATTCTTTAAAAGTTTCTTTTTTTACCTGCCTTATTGTGTCAAATTAGGTGAACAACAATTCTTGCACATGCCAGCAATGGACCGGGGATAGAGTTTGTGAAAAGAGTTCGACATAAAAAGCATCACAGTGAGGGCTAACATAACGTCTTGTGCATGTCGAAAACCAAGCAATCGGGTGACATTATTTTTCCCTTTACTAATCCTATTACTCTGACGTATCTGTGGTCTCCGGATTATAAAAAGCTACCGTATTTTGTAACATAAACCTGGCCTACTGTTTCTGCACAATTGGGAAATAAGCTACTTGCTTTTTCGTTTTAGCAGTTGAAAGCTTTGTAGATGGTGATTAATTAGTCAATTAAATTGTTCTTGTTATTGTAAATTTGGAGTCTCTTGCTTGAGCCGCCGAATGGTAGCGCAGTTTGCCTGATTCAATTCGCCCTTATAATTCTTGTGAAGATTTTACTTTTCTTATGGTACAATTGTCTACAGCCTGCAATTTAAAACATCTGAGTTTTCAAATTATGGAGCAGCTTTTTAGTGGCATTCATCTGTGGAGTTGCATTTATCATTGCTGATATAGAAGTTGCACCAATTTTGGTCCGATTCTTTAGAAATTGTTAAACCAGATTGTTCACTTCACTGCCTAAAATTCATTTACCTAATTGTGTACTTGATCAGGTTGCATGTTGAGATGAACTGCACAAATTTTAATTTTAAATTTTTAGATGGATCTTGGTACAAATAATTATTTTGAAATTTTCTGATCAAGCACTGATATAAACAGCAAGAAATACTGACTTACATGATTCTACACATCGAGCATCTATTGTTTTCTCAAACTTGAATTGGCTTTTTAGAGCTCTAATGGATCTTGGCAATAAATATAAACTTTAACATATGCCTACTATTTGTAAATTTTACAATTAACAAAGGTTCCTTTTGCTCCCTTAACTTGGCATAAAACACAATTGAGGGCGCGCTTGTGGGTTCGGACAAAAACATCATAACTTGGCTCATTTTATGTTATTAGCTGAGGTAGCGCAAAATGATTGGAGCATTTCGAGCTAAAGTGACAGTAAATTATTAGACCATTTGTGTAAAACGAGATAAAATGTCAAAATACCTATTGTAACAATGATGCTCAAAATCATAAGCTTAGTCTTATTTGATGTATATATTACAATGATTTTTTTTAAAAAAATCATTAAATATTTTTTATTGAACTCGAGTAGATCGGATGTCGTCCGAGCTTAAACTCACAGTTAGTAATTTAAGCTGATTTAATCTCGAACTTGAGTTTGTATTAACACATTCAAACTCAAGCTTTAACTTAATATGATTCGGATTAGACTCATCTCATTTTCAATCTGAATTAAACAAGAATCATAACAATATTTTAGAGTCATTTTGTGGGGTTTCTTGCTTGGCGACATGACCATCTATAAAGAAACTTATTTTTTATGTTTTAAATCAACACTTGATCTTCTATTAATTGAAGAGATCTTGAATATATTGATAAAAGGGTAAATGTACACTTTGTCTGGTTTTCCAATTTGAACTTCAATAATTGTACATACACAAAAACAGCTTCTTTGTTACTTTGTTTTTTAGGTCATGCTAGCATCATGCTCTCAACCAAGTAGGGGCGGGCTGGGCGGCCGTCTCTTAGGTCTCCGGTTATCGACGGTTTTATTTTTAAATTATTTCTTCCTAATCTTTTATTATTGATCATTTTATAGTTTTGCCACTAGCTAGCATTGCATTAAAAAAACATATTAAAATATATATTTTATAATTGCAGATCATACATAGAACGGAGAACAAGCCTCTTTCAATATATATGTTCGATCAAGTCAAAAACTGCAGTATAAATTGAAAATTAAATCGACGATCTTTGAATATAGAGAGAGGTCTAGCTATTAGACTAGCCCAACACTACTTTTTAATAAATTTCTAAATTTTATATGAAACACATGTTTATGAATTATATGCTAGTTACAGTGGATCCTCTAATAATTAATACTCAATAAATTAATAATTCTAATCATTAATAAAATTTTAGGGAACCAATTTGAGTATTACGTCTTATAAAGTATCCAATAAATTAATAATTCTAATAATTAATAAATTTTTAGTCCACCATGTATATTAATTATCAGATGGTCGACTGTATTTTGTTTTAAATCGGTACTCTACATTATTAAAAAAAATTCTTATTTTTATTTGTAAATATAATTTTGTAGATAGAGAAGTGAGCAATAGTACTTCATCTAATAATTAACTTTTAAAACAAAATAATAGATTATTTGTTAAATTTTTAGTGTATCCTTGTATGTAAATATATAGTAAGTTTGGATTACGTAAAAACATATAAATAATATATTAAATTTCAACAGTAAAATTATTTTCCCTCGTCCCATTTTAATTAAAAAATTATTTTTGCATATTATTTTAAAAAAATAATAATTTATATTATATTAACAAAAAATTAGTATAATGGCATGAGAAATGTACAAAGGAAATTATATTGTATTAAAACGGAATAGGAAGAGTATATTTAAAATGTTTTAGCAATTTAATCACATTGAATTTATATTTTAATGTCTTGAACGGTAAAAATTAAAACGTAGATTCGCACGTCCAACTCCAAAAACACAGACGTACGTGTATTTAAAGAAACCGGTGAAAGTGGCGCCATTATAACAAACAACAGAGCAAACAGAGAGAGAAGAAGAAAAACGAGGGAAAATTAAAGAAAAACGACTCTTTAAATTCTTCTCCCGTAATCTAGTAATTCTTTGTTGAAACCCTAAATTCTCATAATTTTGTTTTCTTGTTTCATAAGTTGCTTACAATATCAAAACCCATGACCCTACGGGCTAAACGCGAACGGGTCACCACTGTTGTTCATCCTTCTTCTACGGATTTTATTGATAAAAAGGAAATGATTGTACTGCCTGATTATGCTCATATTGCTCCGAGATACAGAGCCCTCAAGACCATTACTATTGGTATTTTTTTAAAATTTTATTTTTCAAGTTCATTTTTTTTTTAAAAGAAGAAGTTTGTTTTATGGGTTTGGAATATTTTTGGATGTAGATGAAGCCAATGATATTGGAGGAGCTGATTCTGATAAGTTCAGTGCCATCATTCATCAAGTGGATGGCTTGCACGAACTAGGTATTCCTTTAATTACTATTTTCAAATTCTTGTTTTAAATTCAAAACTTATAACTAGGGGTGAGTAATAATTGAACTGGACCGAAATTGAGAACGGATTGGTTAAAGTGGTTAGTATATATGGTCTGATTTGGTTTAGCATTTATAAAAATTTCGGTTTTCCATTTTAGTTTGGTTTCGGGACTCGGTTCATCGAACCGAACTGAAAAACCGGATATATATATATATATATATATCAATTTATTATTCATTAGCACTTTTGTTAAATTCTCTAAATCATCCCTAATAATTATTGATAATGTGTCTTAGGGGCGAATCACTACGTTATCAATTACTATATTTAATGAAAATGTAATTAAAAAATTAGTTTTCAAAATATACTAACAATCTCAAAAAGTAAGTGGTGCTTTTAAAATTTATAATCAATGATGGTGGATTGAAAATTTGTGTTATTTTTTTTATTTTTTTGACACAAACCGAACTGTGCTCACCCCTGAACGTAACATAAGGTTTCAACTTTTGGTTTTGTGATTTGTAGTTGCTTGGAAAAGTTATCCGAGTCCTAGATTTCATTTTTATTTTAAAAAATGATTCTCAAACTCCAAATTTCAGTATTTATGTTTTCATGCAAATTGCTCATGATGCCACCATAATAACAATGTTTTTTTAACCATTGTTTGCATCAATGTTTCAGTTCGGAATCCGCGGGAACAAGTCATTGATGCAGATGTCCTTTTGGGTATCACAAACTCATTGGCAATGTGTGTCAAGGCACAGGCAAATGGTGGTATAACTCCCTCTGATTTTGTTAACTGTCTCCTCAGAGACTATGTGAATGGAGGCGAGCGGTGTACCAGTATTAGCACACAAGATGCGAGGGAAACCATGAACTGGAGAAACATTGGAGTTACAGTATCTGATGTATTTAAGACCTGTTCTGGATGCCATACTATGTATAATTTAGCGGCAGAATCTTTGATTTTGTTTCTTTTCTTGAGCTTTGTTTCATATTTTAGTTAAACTTTTGATTGATTGTAGATTCTTTTATCTTTCTCAGGCTAGGGCCTATGAACACCAAATTCAAGATGCGAAAAACTACCACGAGGAAACGTATTAAACAACCTATGGAGAGTTCTCAGCCTGAAAAGGTAAGTGTGAGTGTACGTGTGTGTTATACTTTTGCATCCAATGTGAATCGACTTTCTAGACTTAATGTTCATGTTATGAATGTGCAGGTTGACGGCCTTGAAGAAAAGAGAACAGATACAGACATAAATATGGCAACTATGTTTACCATTTTAAGGAAGAACAGAAGTGTGAGGCTTGAACATTTAGTATTGAATAGAAACTCATTTGCACAAACAGTAGAGAATTTGTTTACATTGTCCTTTCTAGTTAAAGATGGACGCGCTGAAATTAAAGTCGATGAAAATGGCTGGCACTTAGTTTGTAAGATCATTTAAAATGTTTTTTCATGTGTCTCATTTTTGTAAAGCTTAAGTTCTTATCCTTTGGCTGATCTGGAGTTCTCATTGTTTATTAATTTACTTTTAAATTTCAGCTCCAAGGAATGCTGCATCTGCCAGTGAAGTCGCCAAAGGAGCGGTTGTATACAGGCATTTCGTCTTCAGATTTGACTACAAGGATTGGAAGGTACATGATTACTTAAGTGGTTAACTGTATTTCGCTTAACATAGCCCAACTGCCTCTTTGAACTTTCCTGTTTCTTGATTTTAGTTTTGTACACTGCGGATATGTTTGGTTTAACCGTTACTGCTGTTGAAGTCGTTAGATGAAATCCAACCGCTGATAACAGTTCTTCCAACAATGTTATTTATTTTGAACTTTTTATTGCAACATTTGATTAGGTTTAGCCTTCTAAACCTCTTAAGCAAATATGTCATACTATTGCTTTGTGTCTGATGAATTTTGCAGTTGATGGCGGCTTTTGTCAGCACTGGGGAGGAGCTAATGCCGCATAGAGGTCGAACAAATCCCTCACATGATAATCAGGAGGAAGAAGAACCTGACACACCGATCAGAAAGTGTTTGAGGAATAGCGGCAGCTTGGTTCCAGAAGAAAAAAACACGAGTATAAATGCTCGAGCGGGGTCTGCTGATATACAGAGGAAACTGAAAATCGAGTTGAGTTGACAATGATAGGAGTGTGGACGATTGTTTTTTTTTTATTCTATAGCAGAAATTGATAGTCAGTTAACCCGGCACTTGCTTAGTTAGGAATCTACTAATTCATTAATTTCATTTTTAGAAGTTAGACTTGAAAACACTTGAACAGTTTTTTGCACTGATGGAGTTGCATATTTATTAATTTCTCTATAGTGATGATTATTTCTAAAATGTGAATCTTTATTACATTCTTACAGGTGCAGGCCAAAACACTTATAAATTACATGTAATCTCCACTCGAGTGGATCTATCATTGTCATCTATTGACGAAGCTAATAGAACTATAACACAAACTTATGCAATCGAATTACTTGGATATCGTCAAATGTTGTATATAATTTTATCGACTTTGTTTACGAATAGCATGGTGAATTGAGTCTATTCTAATGGTTGATTTTTAGGAACCATGAAAATGCAGATAACCTGAATACCTATGAGTGATTCAAACTAGCCTGACATGGGTTCATGCGGGAAACTAGATAGTCTGTGCAGATCAAGGTTGCAGAAGGGTGGACTAAAACGACATATAGATTATCCTCTCATCCGAAGGGGATTAAATCAGATATTCCCCGAGATATTACGAGTCAAATAACAAATAAGGTGTTACAAATGTTTATTTAAATAGAAACAAAAAAATCTGAAATCAACTAAGAAATGTCGTTATCTCAACCTGACTTATCATATCGACTTTGGAATGTTGAGGTTCTCGAATATCGGACTGTCAACTCCAACTCCCATTGCATTTAGACCATTGTCCACGTACATAACAGCACCAGTGATAGCTGAAGCCAAAGGTGAAGCCAGGAAGGCAGCTGCGTTCCCCACCTCCTCTGTTTCAATCATACATTAGCTTATACATGTTTAAAAGAAAAACATAGTGGACCGCAATTGTTTTTGATAAATCATTTGGTTGACAAGAGAAAATGACATGCAAAAAGAAGCGTATTACTCCCTGAAAAAATCAAATTTCTATATCTCGGAAATGACTTGATTATCAATAAAATGACATAAAAACTAGGCCATAATAAGATGGTTCATGCTCACCTGCAGATAATTCCTTCTGTAGAGGTGCGTTGGCTATTGAATAATCAATCATCATATCAATAAAACCGATTGCTTTTGCAGCGCGACTTCTTAATGGGCCTGACAGTTTTAGAAAGCATGCAATGTCAAAATACCAAATGGCGTCTACTTGCACAAATTCATATTGATTGGAAAAGCGATTATTTAAAAATATCTTGCCAATTATAACTACGACTGTCAGTTAAATTAGTTCCGTAACATTTGGTTTGGTAATTTGTGGCTCTGAATTTCAAAGGCAATCGTAGTACGTTTAAGCATTCAGAAGATTCAGCAACACCAATGTGAACAATCTGGTTACCGAAAAGAAACTGATGGATGGATTCTTAAGTAGTCCATATAGAACCAGCTATGACATGCTGGTTAAAGTGCAGGGAACTGCCTATGTGGCTCCATCATTTTGACCAAAACCATGATGTTTTAGTTATCTATCAAATGATAGTTTTGTCAGAAGTAAAATTATTTCCTAATCTGGGAATCAATATGCTACAACTGTTAGAAAGCTGAATTTGAAGCTAGCAATTGTAACGTATTCAGGGGAAGCACAGAAAACTATTTAGTTTGAATGCAAGAAATATCAGTAATAGAAATTGCATGGATTCTCATTTTGGGTAATGCCCGAATGGGGCCTTTTGAAATTTAAGCAGCTATATACCTGCTGATATTGTGTTGACTCTGATTTTGTGCTTTCGTCCAGCCTCAAAAGCCATAACCTGAATCATTGACAGAGAGTTGGAAATCTTTGAAGTTGTTGCAAAAATGATTTCAGCAACTGATATACAGTAACGCTAAAAAAACAAGAAGCTCACTCGTGTGTCACTCTCCAATGCAGCTTTTGCTGAACTCATGCCTCCACCATACCTGTTCATGTAGAATCAGTGAACTTAGTTCATCTTTTCTAGAAATGGAACAAAAGAGAAATTGAAGCAACTCCAAAAGTTCCATACCCTGGAATGATCCTTTCGGAGGCAATGTAGGTTAGAGAAAGCGAAGAACCACCTGTAATATCAACACAAAAACTGAGATTCTGGAAACACTTTCGGGATGGCCAAGGATTCTTATTTAATACACAACTCAGGTCTTTCAGAAGGAAGTACAGTGGAACAGGAAAACACTGAAATTGAAATTAACATTAAAAGGGATGAAGAAATTTAAAGTTGAATAAGAAGTGTACCGGGATTCATTATTGGAATAAAATGCTTCAACAAGGAAACATATGAGTAACTAGATGCGGAAATAGCTGCAAGATATCCGTTCCGTGATGTCTCCAGAAGAGGTTTGCTAACCTGCGGAGAATTTATAGTTTGAGAGCCACAAGAAATCCATAATAGTAGTACAAAAAGTAAACATCAGTTTTGGCACTAGACCTCTGGTCCATTTGCAAGTGAGTGCACAAGGATGTCAATGCTACCATAATCCTGCTTCACTGATTCAACAAGCTCCTGCACAACAATATCACATAATCACATATTACCAATCAGTAACTCATGTGGTCTTTAAAAACCTTAGACCACTCCTCTGGCAGAAACTACACTTGAATCTTAACCATTCAGCAAAACAGAAGAGGAAGATATTTATGAATTTCAAGGTCGGAAATTGATCATGACATGTTAAGTATGAAGTGACTTTTCATTATAAAAATTTAAGCATATTGAACAGTGATTTGCAAGAAGAGAAACGTGTGTATGCTGAGCTTTCTAATAATGGCCCTTAAACATGACAAAAAAGAAGAGATTTTTATTGCATATTATGGCCATGTTATAAACTAAGAGATGGTTCAGATATAGCATATTAGCATCCAGTAACGGTTGACATGAACATGAGAAATGCGTATTTATAATGATACCTGAACTGTCCATTTTGAGGCTCCTGCATATCGTTTGTTTGTTTTCACCTGCACAAACCAACATATATGAACATAAATTATAATGTAACTTCATGTTTGTTCATCAATAAATTTTATGAAATTTATAGTACATCTTCAGGAACATCCTCAAGAGTGTCATAAATTGCATCCATTGCATAAACTTTGACAATTTCCATTAAGGAACCATCTGGCAATCTGAAAAATATAATTTAGATATCAATAAGCACGGGGAAGTGAGAGACCATTTTCTATTTAGTGATCTACTCATAATCAAAGAAATGCTAAATATTTATTTACACGCGTGATTCATCGAATTTCCCACGCCTTAGACTGCTTTCAAATATGTTCAGTGCCTGGAAACATAAACTTCCATTAGAAACTCTACATTTTGTCTGAAGTTAAGAATCTCAACCAGCACAAGAGAATTTAGATGAATCACATACAGGTACCCATGTACCAACAATAATCTCTGCACCTGCAGCAGCAAGAGATTTTGCAATTGCCCAACCATATCCGTTGTCATCAGCTACGCCAGCAATAAATGCTCTCTTACCTATGAATGAACATTGTTAAATGTTTTGAAGAATCAAACCAAACATGTTAGAGAAAATGCTCAAAGAGTAAATCCTTAATTTCTTATTTCCTACAACCTCTAACGATACACACAAAAATGAGTATGATTACCGTTGCCTTTAGCATTAATATGAAAGTGACCTTTGTTAAAAGTTATACTAGGCTATGGGTCCATTCTTTTTTCCATCTTCATACCCTCAAGCATTAATTTAGTAATAACATAGAGGACAGTTCCTCACTTGCTCTCAATGACCATTGACCGACTAAAGCTTTTGAAGAAAACTTACTAATAGAATCATTTTTAGCTAACCTATGTCATCTTTTTCTAGTCCTGGCTTTTTTTTCTCAACTGTATAGCACCTCTGTAATATGATAGAAATTGACTTTTACAATTACATTTAACTCCTCATTTAATTGTCGTCGATGTGTATTTAGATATTTTGTTTAAAAAGATTAAATTTATTAAAAAAGGTTAGAGATGAGACATTTTGATTGAGCTGAAAATCAGAATCACTGCTGCATATGTAACTATGATACAGTTTCCAAAAGCATACTGATTTAGCCAGCTACAAAAAATTTCATGTCTGTACATAGATACAGAGGAAAGTTAGGAACAAATCCATAAAGAAAATCTCTAATGAAGCAAAAAAATATGGCAAGCCTGCAGCAGGGAGAAATAGAACAATATGGAATCTTGTTAGCTGTTCTTATCACTTCCCATAAATTTGGTGTTATACCATTTACTTTTAGTTAAATAATCAACTTCCGAAGAGATAAAATGCAGATATTAAATGTTAAGCTATAAAAAAGTCCAAACAATGGCGCAGTACCTCTCAAATCAACAGGCAATCCCGGGAGAGGCTTGTTCTCATTTGCAGCAGAGGTTGCCCTTGTTAAAGCCCGTTTCAAACTCACAGGCACTGAAGTAAGGCTCTGAAAGAATGGTCGCCTTGACGAGATGTGAGAGGAGCTTGAAAGCCTAGTGCAAGATGGTTCTCTAGACTCAGTACTGAAACTAGCAACGCATGACTTAAATACTTTACGAGAAGAAGACATGCAAGGATTGATTGTTGCCATATGTGTGGTAGGAGTTGCAGCTGCGGCCATAATTTGTAATGTCGAATTACAAAATTTAAAACGGTCTGCAAGACTAACAATAAGTATAACTAGTGAAAATAGGAATAGAATTAACATATGAACCAGAATTTAGTTAAATTGCACAAAGTAAAGAGAAAAAGAAAGAGCAAATAAAAAAACTTGATACACAGAAATGAATTACCATCAAGGTATTCAGTATACAAAGTGCAGGGAGTTCAAATTGCCAAAATTACCAGGATAAACCAATTCTAGGTTTTTTCACAAGTTAAACATGCAAACTTCATCACAACCATCAAAAAAGGTACATTGTTATACCGATAGCTTTTAACCAAATCAAGACAAAAGCTTGAATATGGACAGGAAATGAAAAAAAAAACAAATACATGGCATCAGCAATTATCCAAGGTTTTTACTTAAAATTGATCAAATTAACAGGCAGAATGAGCAGCATTATCAAATCCTTACCTTTATAACAACAAAAATCAAACTCAGTTAAACCTTTCAGCTCGTTTAACATGATCAAATTCAAAAGATCTTGTTAAAAACAACTAAACAAGAAATGGATTCAGCCACATAAACACATATATGCAAATGGGTAGTGAAGATTATAGAAGATCAATGAACCATACAAACAATAAAACAAATTAAACCACAAAATTCAAACAATGTGATACAGCTAAAGCAATTGATATACAACAGCATAAAGATCAAAACTTTGTGATAGTAAGATTGAATAGAAACTCACTTAATGGAGAATGCCAAGTTTGAAAGAAAAGTGGGGATGTTGAAGAAGAGGGGAGTAAAGGGTATAAGAAAGTGGGGTTAAATATGTGATTAGGAGAAGAGTTTCGATGAAATCGATGTGGGTTTTGTTTAGTTAACTGTTAGGAAGCTTTGGAATTGCCGAGGTTTAACAGGCTTAAACACTCTTCCCTTCTCTCCTGTTTGGTTTTGGCGTCCTACTCAATGTACTATTTTGCCACTTCATTTTTGTTTATGTATTTTAATTTCAAAATTTATTTTTGAATAAATTATTGTAAGACCCTACATATGTAATAATTTATAATTTAATATCCCTTATTTTAAAATCAAACGACTAGTACCTTATTTTTAATTATACAAACAATTATAAAATTCTGTTAAATTTGAGTACTGTGAGCGGAGCGGATTTTGAGAGCGCTCACCTAGATTTATAATTGACCTCGGTCTGTTTAGTTTTAAAATAAAAGGAGTTATCACCTAACTCAATTAGACTAGATAATCTCACGCATTTATGGATGAGATTATCGCGTATCAGATCAAAAGATCGGGCATATGGACACTACCAAAAATCTTGTACATGATGATTTTGTCGAGTTAAAATACATATTCTGAATCAGTAATTAAAAAACCGGATCGGACCAACTGGTCGAACTGGTTAAATCGGAGACCGGCAGGTGGCCCGGTCAAAAACTGTATTAAAAACCGGATCTTTTGATTGAACTGGATCAAACTGGTAAAAAACGGGTGTTGAACCGAAGTTTTTTTAAAATTTTAAAAAATTTATTAAATCGATTGAACCGGTAATTACACCAGTTTAACCGGTTGAACTATGAACTGATAGCCTTACTGGTTCAGCCACCAGTTTGGTTTTTAAAACACTGTTCTGAATAAACATCTCATCAAAGCATGAAATTCAAATAACAACAAAGCTGAAAATAAAGGGTTGTAATGTAAAGAATAGGAAAGTAAAGAACTAAAAAGTAAATGCGAAACTGTAAACATGCATTACATTTGAGACGCGGATATAACTCGATTTATACTGACATTTGGACAAATATCAATTATTTCTAAATTAGCATCTAGTATTGGGATATCTAGCATATAACAAATATAAGTGGTTTTTATATTATTTGCATGCATAAAACCTAAATTGGTTTTATACGTGAGATTGATTTTAGATTTTACCATCTTGAATTCCTATATAAACACTAATTACATTTTCATGACAATGCTAAGATTTCTATATAATTTATTAGTTTTGAACTAAGTAAACGTGATTATCTAATTAAGCCTGTTAATAACGGATTTGGACATGCATAAAAAGCAACAAATAATATAAACATTCACATTTCATGTGATATACATATAAGGTTCGGAACTATTTTTGAATCTCTTTTCTTAGAATGTCTGTGGTTGTTTGTTGTTTGTCTGTCGATACATCTGGATACAAGATCCGGTCAGAACCCGGAAGTCGTTTCTTTGGTTGATACGAGTCCATTGGCTAAACCAGAGTCGATTTCCAGCATGAATGCAGCAGAAAAAGGGTTTGGAGTTATAAGGCCGATAATTTGGGCCTCCAAGCCCATGATAACATGATAGATCCACTATTGCTAACATGACAGGAGGATGTTGAATGGGATGGGTCCGAAAAATTATAAAAATAAAGCCTACAACTAATTTTAAATTCATTGGCACAAACGGGGCCCAATTCTGAGCACACAGAGAGGCACCAGAAAGGACCGTCGTGATGTTAAATCGCCCCCTATCGAGCCTTCTACACCGTTGTATCGACTACTAGTCATACCTTACGCACCGATAGCTCCGACTGTGCTGCGACATCGACGGCGAGAGCGGCGTCATCCCTCTACACCACCTCAGTGTCCCACCGATCCTATGCCCCCCCAGTGGTTTTTCATCCTTTCAGGGGACATTATTATTATACGGGGTCCAGCTCTGCACCGCCTCCCCTTTCATCAGGTCTTCCTTCTTCATCTGGCCAATTTTACGGGGATTCGACATATCAATATTTTCAGGGATCATATTCATATCCAGTGCCACCAGGACCTTCTTCACCTTTTGTTCTACCGCCACCTGCTTTTGTTCCAGTTACGTCGCCTACTTTTCAGGTCTAGTGAAATCAGCCTACACAGAGACTTCTAGATACACCCGGGACCACAAACTTTCCTAATCAGCGTAATTTTTCAAATGATTGAGAGAATTCTCTCCCAATCAGTGAAGTTAGGGAATCAGATTACCTGGCTACACATATTCCGCGAGTTACCACGTCAGATAAAGTAACTCGCGGAAGTGTTCCGCGAGTTAGTTTACCTATGTGGCTCCTCGCTGACTGGCCAGCTTGGAGCCACGTAGGATGACTCGTGAAACTGTTCCGCGAGTTACTAAACCCGCGTAACAGTTACACGAGTTGAAAGGCACAAAATGAAAAATTAATGAAAATGGGGGCTAAAATGAAAAATAATTAACAAAAAGAAGACAAAAATGTCACTGGTCCTATTTTATTAGGTGTTAGGGTCGAGTCAAAAGTCTATCCTAGATGTTTAAATAATTAAATTTGTATTAAATTATGTGGGCTATACCAAAAAAAAGAAATGGAAAAACATCTATTTTGATGCCTACAAGTATAAAAAAGGACTACCAATACCACAAAGGTTTAGGTATCAGTTTAGTTTGTCAAACTTACAAATTGACCCATAAACTTCTAAAATATTGCAATTAGTCCAATTTTTTTAGATTTTATTGTGACCCCTTTGGACTTTTATAGGCTATTTGCAGCTAAGTATACTTCAACCCCTCAAATTTGTCACTATGCACTGATCTAACCCGCTTAAATTCAAACACGTGGATTGCTAGTTCGTCACTCAGACGAGTTTATATGAAAATCATCATTGGACGCTTCAGCTTTCTTATCAATTTTACTTGTGCGGCAATAGGTTTTTACAAATATTAAAGGAAAAAGATGCGTATACAACTCTAATGTTTTGCCATTGGTTTACTTTGGGCTTTAATATTTTTCAAAGTGTACGTATGACCCTAATGTTTTTTCCCCACAATTTTAACTCATTGCTTAACGGGTTGTAAAACACCTGTTACTTATACTAACATGTGATTCGAAAAGCCCAAGAAGACGGTAACATGCGATAAAAAAGAAGAAGAAAAAAAAATGCATATATGACCTTAATATTTTGCCATGAGTCTACTTTGGCCTTTGATGTTTTTCGAAGCGAAATATAAATGTATCTTTTCTCACGATTTTAACCTCTAACTAAACAAGTGTTTAAATTATTATGTTTAAATTTATAAATTGACTATTAAATTAATTATATTCTAAAATCTATTGACATTTTAATTAAATTTATTTGATCTTATTATATTCTTTTAATAAATTAATGAAGGATAAGTTTGAAATATAATAATAATATACTCTTATAATTTTAAGTGACAAATTTCATGGAACAAAAAGATTTCATTAAAATGAAAAATACTATTTTAATGTAAGTAAATTTATTAATAAAATTATCTATCTTGTTTAAAAAAATAATAAATTTTTATCTATTTTTTTTAAATTAAAAAATTAAATATTTTATTCTTTAAACACTGTTAGACATATATGGTTTGTTTTTTCATTGAAATAAACTTAAGTTGCTAGATGTTTCAGATATATTGGATAATTGATTTTGAGGGTCACTGATTTTTTTTTCTATTTTAGTTATCAAACCTTTAATTTGGCCGCTGAATTTTAATTTTTTTACATTCTATTTTTTTCCAGTAAAAAATGTTCAAATAACAACTAAAATTTATTACATAAAAACATGTTATGTATGCATAATTTGACTTAAAAACGTTTTTGTGATAAGTTTTTAAGGTAAAACTAACAAAATTCGGTGCCACATTTCAAAATCTAGTTAACAACTAAGCAGTTTTACTCATTTGAAAAAAATTAAAGTTTAGTAAAGAAAAAATACATTAAAATTTCATAATTGAAATAGAAAAATAATAGTTTAGTGACTTTTAAGATTATCCAGAAACTTGAGTATAGTTTTTGTTAAAATAATTTAAAATGATATACTTTTGCATTTAATAAATACTAGGGCTTAATCAATTTAGAAGTTTATGTACTTTACACATGTCCTTATATTTTATTTTTGTATTATCTGATCTTTCTATTTATATATTTTTAATTTTCAGGTTTTATTTAAGTTTTTTTCAATTTCTGTATTTACAATTTTTTTTCTTCAGTCCCTCTATTTTTTTTTTCTAGTTATATAAAAGGACTGCAATTTTTTTAAAAAAATTTAAAAATAAAAATAAATAAGTAGAGGGATCTGATAATATAAAAATTAAGGTATAAAGACTTACAGAAAAAAAGTATAAAGTACAGATACCTCTAAATTAATTTAGATTTACTAGTAATATAATTTCAATCTAATTTAAATTGATAAGTATTTATTTTTGTTGAGATTTTTGCGTTTAATAAAAGTTGTGAAGCTCTGACACAGATAAATAAAGCACGTGAGCAGGCATGTGAATTGAAGACCACTTAATTAATTATTTGTTTTTTCTTGTAAATGCAAATTTTTAATCATTAAAATATTATCTCATCACTTCCAGCCAGCTATTTCACAAACTCCCCATTACTATTTTTCTCACTCCCCTTAGGGTTAGGGTTAGGGTTTTTACTTTCTTATTCAATTTAATTCAATTACATCTCAATTTTCTTTTTATATTGGCAAGCTCAAGGTTCAGTTCTTACGTACAATTTTTTATAATTCGCTGTTCGGAGTACTGGGTGGGGATCTGGATCTGTGGTAATTTCCCGTTCAATAAAAAAATAGGATGATGGATACAAGAAAAAGAGGGAGGAGAGAGTTCAATGCTAATGGCGGATTCAAGAAGTCTAAACAAGGTTGGTTCTTTTTTTTGTTTTAACTTAACAAAGCTGTTCCTTTTTTAATAATTTTTTATGCTGTTATTTGATTTAGAGCTGACCCCTTTAGTCGAGAAACTAGTATATACTGAAGTTTTTAGATTGTTTTGTTTATTTATTAGTGGGATTTAAGCAGAGTCTACTCTTAGCATATGTGTTTCTTCTTTATTATGGTTTTAGTTACTTTAAATTACAAGTGAATCAAGAATTAGCTATTTTTGTCCGGGAGAAGAAAAAAATCCAGATTATATTGGCATTGGGTTCGGATATATAGTGTTCTTGTATAGTTAGGTACAAATTATAGTCTGGACTTGTGAAATTCAAGCTTTTTTTCCCTAAAAATTCTGTGTTGCTTGTTCACCCGCTCTTCAGTCCTCCCTTGATCCCTGACATGTGTGTCCCCGCCTTTAGGCGAGGAGAGGGCGGGTCGGTAGTGGTGGTTGTGTTTATGGCAGAATAGGAAATAGCCCTTGTGGTGTCGCCCAAATCGATATACACTCTTATGGATATTATGCTCTTGTTTTGGATTTGCGATCTGTTCAATCAAGAACAGCAACCAGAGGGGTTTTGGAACTAAAACTTGGATACATGACCAAAACGATCCGCATGGTTGCATGTTTATCAATTAAATCTTACATGTTGTAATAGCAATGCGGAACACTGTAATAAAATAGTGCAAACCCTGCATATCTAATTATAGTTATTGGGAAAAAATACTGTTGAATCATAAAAACATTGATTTTTTTATATGGGAAATCCAAGAAATTTAATGATATTTGGTTTCCATGTTTAAAAAAGTTCAAGTCATAACTTTTACCAATTAAGTACTTATGTTGGCTATTCTATGCTAATCTAATAATCTCTGCTCGGTCAATTGGAAAAATTACTATATAAATCATACACCATGAGGAAAACATGCAAAGGTTCAGATTTTTCCGATCATCAGTCCTTAAAATTAGGAGGAAAAACATTTGAAACGTAGTACCTACAGGCAACAAGGTAAATATTGGAACCTTATTGTGAAACTATATCTATTAACCATAAGTTACACTCTGTTAGATACTAGTGGAACTTTGTACATGAGATTTCAACTGTTATTATTTATACTTATACATAACTTTTCTGAAATCAAAATTTTGATGAAATGCTAGATAAAATTAAAACCATGGAGAATTTGTAACTCAGAACAAACAATTAATGTCTTGTAACAGAAATGGACTCCTTATCAAGTGGTGTAGGAAGCAAATTGAAGCCATGCACCAAATTTTTCAGGTTCAAATCTTTTTCTCACCTAAATAAATATTTTTGAATCTAATGTTTATAAATTACTGTAAGAATGCAATTTTCTATTATACTAAGATAAGAATTTACATAGCTCTAATGCAGTGAGTATGTATATAGCCATTATACAGGTACCTTATGTAATTGTGCGCTATCAAAAATCGTTAACTATGGAGTCCTATTGGATTGCTATGGAGTAAAAAAGAAATAATGTTATAAATTTTTAATTGATTTAGATGCTACTCATGCCCGAAGAATCTTTTGCAGTATTTTTGCCACTTAATTGATTGTGATAATTCCGAATTGTAATCTCTGGTGTTCAAGTGGTCTGCTATAGGCCTACATCTGTTGGACACAACTTTCTCTTGGTAATTTATAAATACAGAACCTGTCTAAGTGAACCTAAAAAATTAAAGCAGTCATATTTACTCATAAACAAGGTAATTTATGAAGGGTTGATGAATTGCATTCAGGTATGATTTGTAAATTTAAACTTGTCTTTTGTTATTAGTGCTAATGATCATGTTATACGATCTGTTCATGTGTTTGCCTCTAATTTATGATAACAATCATTTTATATGTAACCACAGTATGTTCCCAGGATGGTGTTGTCTGTTGGTTTAACTGAGCCCCATTAACTAAATTAATCTTTTTTTAGTCCTTTTTTTTGTGTAATTTACTTCTCCATCTGGAACTTGCATTGAAATATCAGAGAAATTTACGGTGTTTGCTGTTTTACTAATATATTAATGGTATCCTTACTAGTTGAACATCTCAATCTTTGTTTATTGCCAAGTCTCAGTGGCTATATGGGGTTTATAGTGCCTATCGTGGTCTATATAGTTGTTATGTTTTTGAAACTGATTGGTTATGTTTTGGATTGCAGTACTGGTGGCTGTCCATTTGGTGAGAGCTGCCATTTTTTACACTATGTTCCCGGTGGTTATAATGCTGTGGCACAGATGATGAATCTGGGGCCAGCTGTGTCTTCAGTTCCTAGAAACATTCCTGCTCCTCCACCAGCCATGCCTAATGGTTCTGCTCCATCAGCAGTTAAGAGCCGCTTGTGCAACAAATATAACACTGCTGAAGGCTGCAAATTCGGTGACAAATGTAATTTTGCACATGGTGAGTGGGAACTTGGAAAGCCCTTCATTCCTCCCCATGATGATCCCCGCTCCTACGGAAATATGCCAGGCCGAATGGTTGGTCGGATGGAACCACCTCCTCCCCACGGTCTTGCTGCTGGGTTTGGTGCCAAGGCCACTGCAAAAATCAGTGTGGAAGCTTCCCTTGCTGGAGCAATAATTGGCAAGAGTGGAATCAATTCAAAGCAGATCTGCCGCCAAACGGGAGCTAAGCTGTCCATCCGGGACCATGAGACAGATCCCAATCTCAGGAATATTGAATTTGAGGGATCATTTGAACAAATCAAGCAAGCGAGTGCCATGGTTTCAGAGTTGATTGCAAGTATTAGTTCGGCAAAAACTCATGCGAATGCCCCTGGACCAACAGGGAATCAGGGTCAGTCAGGAAACAACTTCAAAACAAAGCTATGTGAGAAATTTTCAAAAGGGTCTTGCACCTTTGGTGAAAGGTGCCACTTTGCTCATGGAGCTGCTGAATTACGCAAGTCAGGGGTGTAATTGTTTGATTCAGTCTTTTTAGTTAGTGGTGGCATAATCTTGTATCAGTGAGAGTTGTCTTCTTAAATTATTATTTGTTTACATTTTTGACATGGGGTTATGAGTGATGCTGAATTCCTTAGAAATCCTGATCATAGTATGTGTCTGCATGAATTTGTTATGCCTAAGATATTTAACCTCCTCTCTGCAATATGCCCGATCCTTCTTGATATGCCTTGTTTGTAATGGGTTTAACTGTCTCTGTGGTTCTTGAACATTGGCTTTCTTCTTTTCTGTTTTAAATAACTATGGTTTTGGATGGACCTTATAAATTCTTAGGTATTAGTAACATTGTAAATGTCGAAGGATGGTTGATTATACTTCACTCTATGATACTACTCCCTCCGTCCCAAAACAATAGTTCACTTTCCTTATTTTTTTTGTCCCAAAACAATAGTTCACTTTTCTTGTAAATCAAAATTTAGAGTGTTTATTTTCCATATTGTTCTTATTTAAAGTGTATCATTTATTGCTATTAACCTATAGTCATAACATTTAATAAGGGTATAATAGGAAAAATGAAGATGATTTTGTGAAAAGTTAGAGCATTAATTGTAATTTTTAAACTGTGTGAAAAGAGAAAAGTGGACTATTGTTTTGGAACGGAGGGAGTATATATTTGTGAAGTGGTAGCTACTAAAAAAAGTCACTCGATATAACATTTTGGATTGGAGTTAAAATAAAAAATATGTGCTGTATTAAGCATTTTGTTCTAGAAGTAGCATAAAACATAGGATATGCAATGTAAGTACTCTTAAAACCACTTTGAAGTCTGAACTACTATTTCTGTTTATTAGCGGTTTTACTTTTTCAAAATAATAATTATAATTTCACATTAATAAATTTTTGGACAATCATCCTTGATTAGACTATATCTCTTTTTTTATATAAAATTTAATGCATGCTAATAAAGACATCAAATGCAAGATGAATGACAAGAAATTCAAAACATTCGGACCTCCAATGGCGACCGGAAGCTCTTAGCTAGTTTATGAGCAACATCATTCGCTTTTTAATATAACATGTGACATTTATATATGTACATATTACATATATATTACACTAATACATTAATACCTTTTTTGTCCTGAATTGATAGTAATACTCAAATTTTTTCATACCAAATTATAAAAACTCAATCATTATATAAATGATTAAATATTATATATATTTTTCATTAAACACGGTAGAATATATTAAAAAAATCACTAAATTCATTATATGTTTTATTTTTCATTTCATCATATTTTCTTTTGAGAAATATACGTTTTATTATTTTCCAAAGCAAACTATCTCAGGCGCAATATGAACCTAATTCGGCACGTAGGCTTATACGCCATCCATTGAAATGCATGATACTTGACGTAATTAAATGTCATATTAATCAATAAAAAAGCATTAAATTCTAATTAAAATATTGCTAATTGATGTTATACTTATTAATTGGATATGACATTTAGTTACACTGCATCCCATGCATTTAATAGATGGTATATAATTCTAACGGTGAAGTAGGTTAAGGTGGGCAACCCATGCATCAAGTTGGCTGTTCCAGTTTCTAGAAAATAAAACAGAGTATTAGCAGCTCATATGAGAATGAAAAATCAAGTCGAGCAATCTATGTAGGGACAGAATTACCCTTAAGCTAGGGTTCAGCCCCGGACGTGATCCTTTTTTTTAGAAAAATTAGAAGTGATTATTTTAAAAATAAAGATAAATTTGTAATAAATTTAGAGCCAAAGATAGGTTAAACTTAAGTTGCCGGAAAATTAAAGGTGAATTTAAAGTCAAGTCCATTGAAAAACAATTCTGTATCCGACGACTTTATGATTCCGTCATCAACATGGAAAGATCATGACTATCATTATCCAGAATGAACTAGAAATTGAGCTCGAAGAAGTTTGCTGGCAAAGTGCAAAATAGTTTGGCGAGTTCTTCAGTTTGTTCTGATCTGCCGTTTATTCTATTGTTCATTCAGTATTTTATCATTTTGTGCTCTGATCGTACCTGTCATAATAATCTCAATGTGTTTTGATCGCTCTTAATTATTAAAAGATTGGTATGTTCATCCATGTTGAAAGAGATGATAAAAATCTACACAGAAATATTGGAAGCGTTCAATTTATTCAACTCAATACATAATACATAAACACTTCGAACTAAAAACATCAAAATACATTAATTAAAACGGATAGAACAGCAGGTTCACCCTATCCCTACACACGGGGGTTGTGTCCCGTGGTCTGACCGGGCAACCCAGTTGGCTCAGTCCTCTCTAACCCGGATGAATCAACATGCCCGCCATAAGGCTGACCGGTTCCATGCCCAGGCATAGCAGACATTTGATGGGTCCCAGTTGGGTGACCAGGAGCTCCAGTCACAGAGTGGGTATGAGTTTGTTTCTCATATCCACCAGTAGTTGCACCTCCTCCAGCAGTAGTATACGACGGAGCATGACCGCTAACCTTCTCCGATTGCTTGGCTGCTGCATTATGCTCACGCGCCTCCTGTTTGTTCAGTTCCGCCTCCGCTTTTTTATGCTCTTTCTTCTCCGTTGCCATCTGCTTCTGCACCGGATCATGTGCTGACATTTTATCTACCTGTAAACAAATTACACCATGTATTAGTGTCAAATAAAAACATAAATTTACAAGAAATCTGAACTATACCTTTTCTTGGACAGTGGCTTTGGTCTTGTCCATGCCAGCCTTAGCAGAGGCTGCAACGTTGGCCGCTGTTTCCTTAATTGATGCCATTCTCACTCACAATTTTTCTCGATCAATCACTCGACGATAATATATGTTAATTCTCCGATAATGTTTATAAGTTGCTGTGGATATGGTGATTACCAGTGGAAGAACTTATATAGATATAAGAGAGTTTCTGGGTTTCCGACACGTGCTAACTGTAGTCGGACACGTGGAAAGAAGTTAGGACAGCACGAAGGTTCTTTCGCCACGTCCAATGAGACTGGATATGGAGTATTACTTCAGTACGCCTCCACCATCATTGTAGATTTTATTAATCATTTAAATAGAACTATGCTCTACGAAAATATATTATTTTACAATATAGTACAATTATTTTAATTATTTTTAAATGATTAATTTTTTAAATAATTTATAAAATTAGTAATTACAATTAAGTAATTTATAAAATTAGTTATAAATTTCATGTTTTTTATAAAGTAATTAAAAACAAACAATCGCCAAAATAAATTTTAAGTTTCAACTTTTTAACGATTTAGTTTTATTATACAAAATATTATATAAAAAATCATATTTTTTTCTTTTTTTTTTGTATTTTGCAACTCAAACTTATTAAATGCCAGCATTTTATAAACGTTATAAAAATATCTCAAGCTTTCGTGTCCTAATACTATGTAGCCTTAAAGAAAAAGACAAAATGAATTTGAAAGAATCTCAATCGCAATACAATATGTATAAGTTTTATTTGTTTGGTTTCAGGTCATTTTTAGCTTTTAGATTTATTTATTTTTTGCTTCAATCATAATTTTTTTAAAGAATTTATTATTAAATTTTAAGATTATTTTTAATTTTTAAAAGTTAAATTTTGAAATTCTGAAAATAAATTTGCTCATTATATATGGAGTTGATTTATAAGTTCAAATAAAATTTGAAATAATTAAATTACTTGAAAAAATGAGCCATAATTACAACGAATTTTGAAATTAGATTATTATTATAACAAAAATTAAAAAATTTAAACAAAATTGCAACTATCATGAAAGATTTGAATTTATTTTGCAATTAGGCCTTTAACACATCAACAATAAATAATAAATCACATTGAACAAATATTGTCTATCAACGAGAAATTTTTACATAAATTTAGTTTATCACGTCGTCTATGGACAAGCCAATCACATTATAACACATTATTAAAATGATAACGTAATTGCAATATTATTATTGAAAAGTGTAAATAATAACAAACGAAATTAGAATAATATCATCATTTTCATGACGTGTTATAATATATATAATTGGCTTATTTTATGGATGACGTGGTAAATTAAGTTTATATAATAATATCTCTTCTATCAACTAACAGCTATTAGTTGCAAGTAACAATTGAATCAAACATGCCTCATATAGTTAATGGGTTGTGCTATTATAATTGTCCATTTTATATCAAGACGCCTTCGGTGGTGGAATCAAGTTCTCCTCTGTTCCTTCCATCGTCTCTGCTACAATATTGCGGATGATCTAGGAAAGTTAGATGATAACAACTCTAGTGTCCATCTCTTTTGCTATCTTCTGTGGGCTATTTGAAAAAAAATTTAGTGTTTTTTTAAAGAAAACAGCTGGTCAGTTGAGAAAGCAATTTACACTTAAGTATAGTTTCGTTTAAACTTTTTTTATCGCAATCTTCTTAAACTTTAAAGAACAGTTATTTTAAAAAAAAATTAAGATTCATTAAATTAACATATTTTTTGTTAATATAATATTAATAATTTTTATGTTTTTGTATAGTGAAACTATCAAATATCATAAACTGCTTAAGTATTTCCAATGATGCTAAAGAGCATCTTTGAAAATAAAGAGTAGAAATTTTATTTGTGTTTTTTTTTTCTGGAGATAGTAGATAGATTGATGAGTAAAGTTATACATGAAGGCTTACAAAGTATTAAAAAGTCTTATATAAACCACACCATTAAAACTTTCAAAACTCTAAGCAACAAACAAGTAAGAAAAAGGAAATTATAAGAATTCAAGCAACAAATAATCGAAAATGAAAGGAAAACTAGTCTTTGATCCGCTAAGACGTTGCCTCCATTTCTTGATTTGAGGCCCTCAACTAGGGAGGAGCGGGACTTAATTTTTCTTCTCTCCGATTGAACAGTAAAACCGCTCGACCTTTTATGTTCCTACTTTACAAGCTTGCACTTCAACAAGGATCAACAAGATAGATCTAGTATTTTCTTCTTTATCCACATCAAAACTTCTTGGATCATTAAAAGTTTGAATATGAGCTCCAACTAACACCATAGATCTTTAAAATGACCCAAAAAAATACGACATGTAACAAGAGAAAACCATTCTAAAAATATTATTCAATCTTAAAAAACTCCAAAAGGAAAAATTTATTAAACAAAATAGGTAGATAAGTAAGGAAATAAGGAAAAATTAAATGGAGGAGATGGTTTGCCGGCCAAGAGGCTGGAAAACCATCTCCTCAAGCCCAAGATTTTGAAGAGTGGATTTTATTTGCTAGAGAGAAGAGAGAGGATGATGAAATGAGAGAGAAGGGTACTTAATTGCTTAAATACTTATTTGTTTTATTTGTGTTCATTAGACTCTTTAAAATTATCTATTTTTTTGATTATTTATTTATTTTAATTTTATTATTTTCACATCTTTTTTTTCTTTGTTATATCTGGTAATATATTTTTTTCTCTTTTATTTGCAGATGCACCTTAATCTTTAGATAAATTTTGCTTCATTAATCTGTCATTAATTTTCTTTTTATGTAGAATCTTCTTAACCATGCAACTGTGGAAATATAGAGCAATTTACTTTTTAAATGAGATATTTTTCACTGATCATTTCTTTGTGATGTAGTTTTGGAAAAATTTAAAATAATAGGAGTATATGATTAATAAACTGAATAGGTGTTGAATCAGCTAATATTTTTATTGTCCAATGAATGATATTTAAAATTATACTTCAAATTATAATTCAGTTCTAAATCATTTATGTGAAACACAACTTCTTGAATTATTAATGTGAATCATTCCGGCATAAATCACTCAAAGCAATAACATAATCTAGCAACCCTCATACATATCCGGAGATTCAAAACTATATTTTCTACATGAATTCATATTCAACCACAACTAGATCCATATTCAACCACAACTCAAAATAAAATCATAATTATTGTTGAAAATTTCATTATATGCTACCATAAGTTTTCAAAATGAAAAACTATTGTAAACTTCAATTTTTTCTTCAATTTTATAAAGAATTGTACATAATAATTTTTCTGCGACTTTTTTTAAGACCAGAAACAAATTTTGATTGCAGTTAATATTCATATTTTCATCTCTAGCAGCTAGCCAATAATAATTCAATGGAGATTGATCTTTTGAAAAATAAGGAAACAGATAGCTAAAATAGAAGTTATTAAGAAAAATAAGAAATCATGGAGAGAGTTGGGAAGTGATAAAAACATTTTGGATTGGATTCCCTCAAGTTCAAATGAACTGAAGAGGGACATGTTCACGATCTACACCGTTCATTATACAATGAACGGTGTAAATTAATTTAATTAAAATTGTACATTTTTGATCTACACCGTTCATTTTACAATGAACGGTGTAGATCGTAAACATGACCCTCTCAAGTTGAAAATGAACTTGAGAAAATCCCAATCCAAACGTTTTTGTATGTTTTAAAAATAAAAAGTGAGTTTGGCTTAGATGTTGAGAGCTAAACCAATAAGAATAAAGAGTTTATTGGACCGATTTTTTTTATAACTATACTCTTTATAATAAAATTTTGAATTATAAAGAGTTCATTTGGATGCTTATTGTTTATTTTTTTTAGATAAAAGTAATTATCATTTTCTTAAATTTAAATTATTCAAATAATTACTGAATTAAGATGTCAAATTAATAATACAAAAAGAAGAAAAAATGTTTATTTTTGATTAAAAAATAATAAACTATATGAAAATTTATCTAAAATCTTAACCTAAAACAAACAATTTTTTAACTTTTTTTGCATATTAAACTTTTCACAGAATATACTTTTCTTTTTCTGAAAATTAACTTCCCAAAAAGGAAATACTATAAAAGAAATCTGATTCAGTTGTAATATTTAATTAAAGAATAAATAATTATAATATTTAAAATAATTATTTCAATAATATCAGTATGGCGATTGTTGATGAAAGAGAAGGGATGGTAATACTTTTTTTTTATCAAAAGTGGAAATCGACTCTTTAGAGTCTTATGTTAGTTGTTAGTTACCGAGGTTTGATTCGAACTCACAACTTCTCGATGCACTTAGAGACGCCTTAACCATTCAGAGTAGGCCCACATTGGCAAGGAATAATAATAGACTGAACTAAATCAAGAGAAAATACTGTAAAACGGAAATGTTCACTTTAGTTTATTCAAGTAAATACTAAATACATAAAACTGTTCCAAACTAAAAAGTAAAAACATTAAAACAGATGGACATATTCCATAAATTGAAACACTGACTGGACCAGAGACTAAACCGAGACCCGACAATTCCACCCGATGGTGAAGGTGCACTAAACTCGCGGGTTATGTCCTGTGGTGTGACCAGGCAACCCAGTTGGCTCAGTCCTGGCTAACCCAGATGAGTCAACTTCTCCACCGTAAGGCACAGCACCAGTAGGGTAACCAGGACCCCCGGTGTGGGTATGAGTTTGCGTTCCATAGCCAGCAGTAGGTGCACCACCGACAGTAGCAGTATGACCGCCAGCCTTCTCAACGTGCCTGGCAGCTGCGTTATGCTCACGCGCCTCCTGTTTGTTCAGTTCCGCCTCTGCTTTTTTATGCTGTTTCTTCTCAGTTGCCATTTGTTTCTGCACCGGGTCACTTGTTGACATTTTATCTACCTGCAAACAATTTGCATTATTACACCATTTATTAGCGTTTTCTGAACCCATAAATTAGTTGAAGTAAAATTGGTATAAAATATGAATTAAACCTTTTCTTGGACACTGGCTTTGGTCTTGTCCATGCCAGCCTTAGCAGAGGCTGCAACGTTGGCCGCTGTTTCCTTCATCGACGCCATTTTCACTCTCAATCACTTATCTTCTTTGTCTGTAAATGATTAAAATTTGCTGTGTATTTGGTCATGGTCAGTCCAAGAACTTATATAGATATAGGAGAGTTTGTGGGGTTTTGACACGTGCAAACTGTTGTCGGACACGTGGACAGAAGTTTGGACAGGATGAACCTCCTTGTGCCACGTCGAATGCGATAGGAACATTTTGTAAAATTACTGGATTGTTCCATTATGATTATCCATTTTGTATTTTGGATGGGGAAAAAACCCGGTCAAACTGATTAACCGAATTAAATTAAAAAATCGGACCGGAAAATATAGTTAACCGGTCTAACAGTTTAAATTTAGATTTAGATTTTTATTTTTCATGGTTAATGTTTTAAGTTTAGGTTTTTAATTTCTAAAAACCGTGGTTAACCAGTTAAACGGTTTATATATATATATATATATATTCATATATTTTTAATAATTAATAAGATATATTTTATGATCTATAAAATAATATAAATTTTATAATATACATAATAAAATTTAAATATAAAAATATATTGGCAGATATTTTATTTAGGAATATTTATATATTTTAAGAGAATTTATATATAAAAATATTTTAAAAAAGAAATTTGTTTTTCTTATTAAAATACTTATTTAACGGAAATAGAAATATTTAAATCTATAAATAATAGAAAGTGGACGTGAACAACACCACAAACAATTCAAAAAATACAAACCTATTTTTAATATTACTCATAAATTATTTATCAATAATAATAGTTTTAATTATTTGCATTGATTTAACTATTCATAAGATAGGTTAGATTTATATTTTTAATATAATTTAAATAAGTTTTTTTTGTTTGCTAAAAAATCAAATAGAATTAAAATTTTATCTTTTTTTATTTTTAATTTTTCTAATGGTTATATGGTTAAAAACCACAAAACCAAAAAAGCGAACTGTTTTTTTATAGTTAACCAATTTACCGGTTAACCATTTAAAATTTTAGGTTTAGGTTTTTAATTTTAAAAACCGTATTTCAATAGACTGGTTTACAAATTATCTTCATGGACCGGTTAATCGGTCCATGCCCACCCCTATTTTGTATCAACACACTTGTACTGCAAAATAACTGAAAAATAAATCTGATAAATACATAATATTTATAACGACATAGAACAGAATAATATTTTTAAATTAATTAATTATATTTAATTTATTTGTTTTAATTAATATTTTCATTAGTCGTTATTGAAATCGGGCCCGTTTCCGTAAATAGCAAAAGTAGATGTTTATATGATTTTGATTATAATACCATCTGTGTGATGTTTGATGCTTGAGCTATGAATTGATCATTCAAGTATTTACGAGTATGTTAGATGTTTATATGATTTTGATTATAATACCATCTGTAGAAATGATCTCACTCAGTATTTTCCAAAATACTGACCCCCTCACTCTGATGTTTGCAGGTAGACAGAGTCGGATCAGACAAACCATCTCCATTGTGCCAGAAGTCACTGGACTTGCACAAGCATGAGTTCTTAGAGCTGCAGTAGTCAGTAGGTGTCAGTATTATAGACATTTTTGACTTCAAAAAGTATTTTATATTGTAAACTCTATTATGATATTTTAATATCTAGAAATACATTATCTAAAAGAGTTTTCTGAAAATGTTTTATATATAATATGATACTTTTAAATGCGAAAAATTATTAGTGATTTTAGGCTTGCTAGTTATGGGTTTCGGAGCTACCACTCTCATTTCCTAGCGCCGGTCTCGGCTCAATAATTTGAGTCGTGACACATATGTAGAATATTAACATAATTAGAATATTCACATATATTATAGACTTATGTACTATATGACCCGTTAAGAATTACAATATGTCTTCTATTAATATTTTACTTGTCCTCTCCTATTATAACTAAACTTTTATTATAACTAACCTGTATCTAATTAAGATAATTACAATTATTAGAATTAGAATTGTACTACAACAAGAACGGTCTATTGTAACATTGATTAAATGTTACTTAAGGTTAAAAAAATGTCGTATGAAGTTTATACCAACATTTTTTACAAACGTCACTAAAATGTTATATCTATATCATTTTAGTAATTATCTTTAAAATTACGAAGTTATGTACAAGTCTAAATCTAATTCTACTATATAAATTAACTTTCGATTAAATAGGATAATTGATAAAAAAAAGACCTTAATCTTTAATCAGCACTATCACGAAATTGTATATGGATAGCAATAATCAAATTAAAAAGTCCAATTTCTATTAGAAGTCCATTTTAATAGTTAGACTAATAATTTAGAGTTTTACTCTAATAGTAACTCTTATCTATATAGGATATTAAAGAGATGGCTGGCAAAGGGAGGGACAAAGCCAGGTGCGTATGCTTTAAAGAATATTTTAATTATTGAAGGCTAATTTGTAGCTTCTGAATATTAAAAGCAGAACAACTCCATGAATCATTTATTTATTTTCATCTATATATTCATTATCTTTCCACTGTTTGCAGGCAGTAGAAGAACCTGGACCTGTAGCAATGCTACAAAAGGTTTTGCAGCTCTATGCTTCTGACTGGTTCTCCCAAAACGTAGTTATATTTATTCTCATTGAAAAATGAAATTTTTTTTTTTTTGTCTCTTAATTTTTTTACATTTTAATTTACTTAGCTCTCTTTATATATGTTAAACTTGCTGCAAAATGACTAAGCAGCTTCGAAAGCATGATTTGTATTGTATTCAGGGACTGCATTTCCAACAAATGCATCAGTTGGACTTTACTCCGAAATAATTGAGCCGAAAGAGGCGTTTTGCCTGGACTATTGAAACTTTTTCTTTGTTTTCGTCCGGAATATTCATGTTTCTACATCCGCTATCGGATAGTTGTTGATGTCTAGGTTGTTATATTTCGATTATTTCTATCCTAAATTTCGTTTTGCCATGATTTTATGAGGGGGAATATTTTTAGTTTAATCGTCGTCAGGGCCGGCCTTAGATGAAATGAGGCCCTAAGCGGTTAACAAATATAGATTACATATTAATTTTTGAGTAAATGACAAAACTATTCAAAAAAAGGAAGAAAATAACAAAAATGCTAAGTTTGCTGAAATATTACATCAGCACCTAAAAAAATTGAAACTTTACATCTAATATCTTTCCAATGAGTATGCAACACATGGCACACTCAAAACAAATGAAAAAAAGTAAAAAACGTGTCAAAATTGGTCAAAAACGCGTCAGAAACGTGTCAGATCTGCGCCTGACGCGCGCTCAGACATGTGCTTGACGCGCGTGTCAAAAAAATGCATCAGTCACAAGTTAAATATTCAAACATGTATCATTTATGTATCTGTTATGTATCCGCAATGTATCGGAAACATTTTTTTTATCATTTTTCCTTATTTTTAAAACAATTATAAATATATAAATACTCATACACACACATATATATTATTTATATTTATTATTTATATGCCTCTAAGGTATATGTATAATATATTTTAAATTAAAAGATACAGGTATTATATATTTTAAAAATACATAAATTATATTAAAAAAGTATCTATAAAAAAATGTGTCTTCCTATTACATGTTCGATGCTTGCATAATTCTTTTGTTAATTACTATTTTAAATTTTGAAATAAATAATTCATTTATCTAAATTCATTTGAGCTGTATTTGAGTTGTATATTTAATGCATTGAATATATAATTTACGGGTAGTTGAAATATATCAATAACATATATTAAAATAAAAATATGCCACATGCTCTGTAAATTGTATAAAATATTAATCAATGATATGTATTAAGGATATATTTATCATGTTTTAATTGTATATGAAAGATGTATCTAACAAATACATCTAAAAAACATATATATAAATATTCTGTGAGCTGTTTCTGATATGTATTGTTGATGTATCCGAGATGTTTTAATTGTATATGAAAGATGTATCTAAAAATATATTTAAAAGAATATTAAAGATGTATATATCATGTATAAATTATATATCAACGATGTGTCTGTTTAATACATTTTAAAAATATATCTATCATATATATAAATTATTTATCAGAGATATATCAAATATGTATATAAAATATATATGTAATACATGTAATAAATTTTTTGATAAGTCTTTGAGATGTATAAAAATGTTAGTAATAAAACTTAAAAAAAGACAGTAAGAAAAAGGTTCTGAACAACGAATATGTATCAAATATGTATTGCAAATGTATTGAATATGTATTTAAGGTGTATCGTATATGTATCGTAGATGTATCAAATATGTTTTTAAATATCTTTTGTATGTATCAAATATTCATCGGTTGATTCAATTAAATCGATAAAAGTAAAAAATAACAAATAAAAAATTAAAAATTTAATTTATTTCAATTAATTAAACTTCAATTTACTACATCTAGTTCACTTTTCGATCCAAGATTTAAAAAAAAAAGATTAACTCATGTATGCGTCGATTAACTATTTTTTTAAATAATAAATTTATAATTATCTAATATATCTGAGATGTATCGAAAATGTATTAGAGATGTATTAAAAATGTACCAATAACGTATTCGTTAGTTAATAGCAAATTAGCACTCCAGTGCTTTGTATTAGAAATAGCAAAGCACTGTGTTACTCTTACAGTTACTCTATAACACATCAGTCCCTACCTGGCTTACAAATTATAGTAGCTTCTCCTACTTATTGATTTAACTCGTTGAGTTAATTAAATGGATGAAACCGTTATTGGCACTCCAGCACCGTCATCCAAAGGGAATAGAGTCAATGAAAGTCACCGAGAAGATGGCGAAAGAGTCGAAAGTCAAAAGATAGCTTCCACCGCAGCAACGCCTATGGAGGACAAAACAAATCGTACCTATCTTTTTTTTAGAGGTTTAATGGTAAGAAAACCCAAACCTTTATAACTTGTTGCAATTTAAACCAAACCTTTCAATTTTTGCAATAATAGTTAAATTGTATTTTTTTATTGCAATTATAGCAAAATTAATAGTCAAACCTGTTGTTTTCAATTAAAATATTAGGTTATTATTATTTTTAATGAATAATAATATATTAAAAGTAACAAGAAGTGACAAAAAAACTCAAAATATTTCACATAAGAATTCAATTTGGCTATAATTGCAACAAAAAAATACAACTTGGCTATTATTGCAAAATTTAAAAAGTTTGGTTTAAATTTCAACAAGTCGTAAAGATTTGCCTTCTTCGCCACTAAGCTTTTTTTTATTGAGGTAAATACTAATTTTCAATTACAAATCCTAGAACTTTAAAAAATATTATCAATTTTGTGAGGGAAATTAAATGAAATTATCTAAAATTGTGTATATGGAATTACATTTGAGAAAATTGGAATGAGAAATTTTAAACCTTAAAATCATAAGAAATTAAAATTATTGATAAAGGCATAATTAAATTAAGGTGTGTGTTTTCTCATTCTTTTAAAGAAAAAAACAATTACATGTGTTGGCTCTTAGGAGAGGTTTAGTGTCAGGTGAAATAGATATAAAAATTAAGACATTATGTGTAAAGTCAAAGTTAGCAGTAATGAAAACATTTTGAAAGCTTAGCATTTATGTAAACATTGACCGCGTTTAGCATAAATCTGTAATTTTCTCTTAATCTTTTTTAACAATAATAGATAACATTTTATATTATAAATAATAAAATAAATAATATGTAAATAAATACACAAAAATAAATCCATAAAAACTTCAAAACATAATGCTAATTATAAAATTTTGAAATAAAGCATTCACCACGTAATTCTTTTGCTCAATCTTTTTTTTTATATTAAACTAAAACAAGATAATATAATAAATAAAACAAAAATAATATTTGATTTCAAAAAGAAACGTGTGATGAAATTATAATGTCACCATTATTGAATATATAATATATAAAATAAATAAATCAATTTTTTAATGTAGCTGAAAGATAATTTAAATAAAAAATGGCCATAAATAACAAAATAATATAAATAAAGAAGTTAATCAATTACTTTGATGTCTGAAAGAATTCATTAATTTAATTTAATAGGAGTATAAGAACTTGTGATAAGCTAAATTATTAATTAAAAAAACAATAGTTAATCAGAAGCAATTGTGTATAGAAAAATGTTTGAAAGGCACCAAATTTTATTAAGGCAATCTCCATTAAAAATCGCATTAATTTGGAGATTTGAGAAAATTTAAGGTCTTTTAGTATATATCATTGGACTCATAAAAGTTATTAGGATTTGATGCCATTTAATAATATTTATGTTGACATAATCGGATATATTAAAATATCTCATATCCTTTACGTTTTACTTGGCAACATTTCCTCATGTATGGGACATAAAATTATGAGATAGGCAACATTCCCTCATGTATGGACATAAAACTATGAGGCCCTTGTAATTGTTGAGGCCCTAGGCGTAGGCCTTAGTGGCCTAGCCCTAAGGCCGGGCCTGATCGTCGTGCATTTATTTTGTACAATTTGAGAAAATAGAAAGTATTGTCCTCAATTGACTATATGTGAGTTAATCGACTCTAACGCAAAAGTTCATACAACTCTTTGCTCTTTTCATTATTACATTGACATTCTTGTTGGAGAATAGCTATTATTGAACCATGCTTTAGGGTTTTGACTGTTTACTCTGTTGAACACAGAATAGTTATGGGAACTTGTTGAGGGACCGCCCTATAATTTACTCGAGTCGTGGCTCAACATATTGTTTCCACTACTCTGACAGAGTATCCCCAATCTCCGCCGTGCGTTGAGAGGCCTCATGTTGCCTGAAACTGCAGGTGTTCCAAACTAGATCAGTTTACATGTTTGAGACTGTCTTTCCCATGATGTATCATAAAATAATGTGTTTGTAATGGAAATTGAGTTGATTGGAAACAGCTAGTTAAGCATAATTTGTATTGGGACTTGGAAGCTTCAGAATATAGAAGGATTTCAGACTCCATGTCCATTAGTTATCTAACATAAAACAGGCACTTTGGCCTTTGTAATTCTGCAACTACTAAACTACAAAACAATAGTTCTCTATAATGTGAAAAAGACGGTGACCTCAAGCTGGTTCACGACCACCACTTCTGCCTTTGCGAACCCAGATGGAAGTGGTCTCAATAAGCTCGTGTGGAACAAGCCTCCTCTCCCGCTTAGATAGCTTGCGGAAATTACGTTCGGGTGTTATCTCCCTAAAGCAGCAAGCAAATGGACCTTCTTAGGTCTCTGAAACCAGCAAGCTAAAACTAACCAACCCTGTCTGAGTCCTATTTCTTTAAAGTAGACATCTAATTCTCAATCAAAGTAACTACATTTTAAATTAACTGATCAAAACACAAAACCTGCTCATGGTTTAACAATCGATTGCTTTGTTTGAATGGTTTGCCAAAATCATTCCTCAACAAATACAAATGTATCATTCCACATTCCCAAACAAAAAAACGATATCAATCATTCAAACTGATCACATGGTGATGTAAACAATATCGACAGACTTCAATTAAACTAATGAATATGGTCCATGATGTAAACCAACTCAAATGAAACCAATTCTCATCTACAAACAGCGGTGGCGGTGGCTGCGAACTATCTGCTGAAAGAATTGCTTTTTGGCCTGCCGGTTCACATGAAGCGTTGGATGACTGTGCTCTATGTCGCCCGCGTTTGTATGAAGGGGAGGAGTTCCGTCGAACTGGTATGTCATGCTGCTGAACGAATAGAAGTAAAAGATGCAGTTCGTGCGTGGGCATCTTCCTCCCATATAAGGCCTACGCTGATATTGCAAACCCCGACCCGTCCCTCCTTTTCTTTTCTGCTTAGTTTGCAACAACACTTCAATGAAAATCAAAAAATATAAAATTATAAATGTAAAGAAACATATATATATATATATATATATATATATATATATATATATATATTGTAACTTACCTTATTCCTTTTATTGTCATCCCCACCACAAGGCTGCTCTTTATTATTCTGAATGCAAAATTTGGTTTGGTGTTTGTCAAAATTAAATTATAAAAATTGATTCCAGAAATTAAATTCATTATTTTCAATACTCTAAATGTAAATCTTCTATGCATTAGATTCTTTATTTTCAACAATCTAAATGTAAATCATGCTCATGACATGGAAATAAACTCAAACTAATATGAAACAAAAGATAAGTTTAAAGAACACTTACCGATTCATCACAAGGCCGATCCGATTCAGTATGGTCATCGTCACAAGGTTTTTCTTTATCAATCTAAATGAAAATTTTAAAGAAACCATTTAATATTTAAGAAATTAAATAGAAAGATCATTGCAGCGTGCTGTTCTTCATTTTAAAGAAACACATAAAATTTAAAGCAATAACACTTACCGATTCAGTATGGTCATCATCACAAGGTTGTTCTTTATCATTCTAAATATAAAATTTAAAGAAACCATTTAGCATTCAAGAAATTAAAAAGAAAGATCATTCTAGAAATTGTAACATGTAAAAGAAACACAGAAAATTTAAAGAACACTTGCCAATTCAGTATAATGATCATCACAAGGCCAATCCGATTCAGTATGGTTATCATCACAAGGTTGTTCTTTATCATTCTAAATACAAAATTTAAAGAAACCATATAGCATCCAAGAAATTAAAAAGAAAGATCATTCAAGAAATTGTTACATGTTGTGCTTCATTTTAAAGAAAAAACAGAAAAATTAAAGAAACACTTACCGATTTATCACAAGGCTGATCCGATTCAGTATGGTCATCATCACAAGGTTGTTCTTTATCATTCTAAACACAAAATTTAAAGAAACCATTAAGTTTTTAAGAAATTAAAAAGAAAGATCATTCAAGAAATTGTAACATGTAAAAGAAACACAGAAAATTTAAAGAACACTTACCAATTCAGTATGGTGATCATCACAAGTCCGATCCGAATCAGTATGGTCATCATCACAAGGTTGTTCTTTATCATTCTAAATGAAAAATTTAAAGAATTAATCTACAAAAAATTAAATTCATTTTCACGAATTTTAAAGCTAAATATTAATCTACAATGCAATGCAAAAGACTTAGCATGATTGAGAAGAGTTTTATAATCTTCATCTTCTCTCAGGTTTGGTTATTGTGAGTTGTGAGTTGTGAGATTTTTATTAACTCCTGCCACTCTTACTTATAAACAGAAAGATTTTGTAACTGCCCCTAATTGTATTAACTCACATGCAACCGATCATAGAGTAAGATGATGCACACCTCATCAGTTTTGGCGCCAAAAGATTTGGTGATTAACTAATACAAATTTATTCAATTCATTTATACCAATTTATTTTATTTAGGCTTAATTTCTTAAATTACCCCTTCATCTTTTACCCCCTTTCGATTTCACCCTTACGTAGTATAATCGCCCAAATCCACACCTTCAGTTTTAACCATCAAATTGACCCTTTTTCCATTTGACAAAAATTCAAATTAATATTTTATATTTTAATATAGTACTTGATATTATAATTATGAAAAAAATATATATATTATTTATAATATGAATTATAATTTTTTACAGCTCCAATATTCAGTAGCCCAACATTCAATAAAAAATTTCAGAATGTAAATATTACACTCGAAATATTATCTTATTCAAAATCGGTATTTTAAGGATCCATGGAATTTCTACATATATACAAGATTAATCAAGCTACAAACTTGCGACTTTAAAGACTCTGCTAGGCTGCTAGCAATCTGGTTCTTCAGTTGTTCAAGCATTATACAAGATTTATCAAATTGATTGACTAAAATCAATAAAAATTCTTGACATGAAATTGCTAAAACTTTATAATATAGGGGTAGTTATTAATCTGGACAATTAGTTCAGTATTTAATGAGGTAATTATCCATATCATATCGGATTTGAGAAAATTTAAAAGAAGTTGTGGAGAAATTATTGCCTAGACTCAAAATTCTTGTGAGAGAAATTCATTATTAATCCAATATAGATAACAAATTTTATGATGTTGAAGAACAATCAAATCTTTATTTCAAATAAAGAACATACATAGAGGAACTTAACATTTTAATAAACAGGTCAAATACAATGTGGGTTACTAAATTTGTTAGTTATTTCAAAAACAATACTAAACATAAATTGATTTATTTAAGATAATCAAATTTCAATTTTTATTTCAAAAAAGTATTTCCAATTTAATTTTGCTGATATAGTCATTTAAATCATCAGTTCAATCATACGCCAACAAAGCTATATTACTTCTTAAAATAAAATATGAGCAAAATGTTAATCCGTTCTCTAAATTTGTGATTCGAAATCAATAACTCACTATTATCAAATAGATTCTAAACTTTCTAATCTCATGTCAAATAACTCCTCATTTGAATAAAACTCGCGCGATGCACAAATTATATATGTTTGAAAGAGTTATTTGATTTGATTTTAAAGAGTTTAGATTTAATTGATTAAAATAGTTGAGATTCGGTTATTTGATTGTAAGTTAGAAATTCAAAAACCATATTAATTCTTATTTAATGGTGAAGCCAACAATATTCTTAATTTTAATATGGATAAAGCAGCAAAATTAGATGGACAAATATTAATGAAATAAAATTGAAAGTTTGGTGAATTTAAAGAAGTAAATTAATAAGTGGTATTATTTTTGAAATAACTTAATTTTTTTAGTGATTCATAGAGTATTAAACCTTAATAAACACATAAATCAAAGGAAAAACTCATTTTCAGGTCCTTAAACTACATATGTTTTGTTTATCTGGTTCTTAAACTATATTTTATCTTTATCTGATCTTTCAACTTATTGAAAAATTATTTTTCAGTCACTGATCTATAAATATGACGTCATTTAGAGTAACAATTTGCACTTTCGAAAATAACAAAACAACGTCGTTTCTGTTATTTAGAACTTGAAAATGCGTTTTCATTTAGTTAAAGGATCAGATTAGATAAGGATAAAAAAAATTAAGTACCAGATAAACAAAACATGTATAGTTTAGGGACTCGTAAATAGATTATTCCGAAATTAAACATGCAAATATATAGAGAAAGCTAGCTAGCAGGTAAAGCTTAATCCAGAGCCACCAAACTTCATCCCTGCAATTTCATCCAACTTCGTAGCCATTTCACCAGTCAAATAATTCTCCCAATCCCCAACCTCACCCTTCCTAAAAAATGCACGGTTCTCAAATTTAATCGGCCATATATCAAAACATTTCTTACTCTTATTCACTTCCAAATTACTCAGACTCTTAAAACTACACAGCTCCACAACTCGCTCCACTAACCCGCTCCTCTCTTCCTCCACAGAGAACCCACAGCCCATGAACTCAGCAACTCGCTTCACCAACTCACACGTATCAGCCTGAAGATCTTCATATTTAATAACCATCACCCTCTCAGGATATTTCAAACTCGCTTCCCAGTAACTCAGTACATGATCCCAATGAGGTCCAAAAGCAGAAACTCCGTCACAGAAGTTCTGAAACGCTTCTTCTAACGGAATCGTTTCAGACCCGCCGATGGTGGCAATGAAATGCCATAACGAAATTAATACATCTTTAGGGTTCCTGCAGATGTAAATAAATTTGCAGTTAGATTTAACGATGGAATTTGGAAGTAAAGTAAAAGGAATGTGTGTGGCCCATAATGGAAGATCGTTATGAACTGGTGTCTCGAGGAATGGTACGATGTTATGGGGTAACTCAGTGAGTAAACGATTTGCGGTGGAATCGGTGAATTGGGTTCTTTTCATAATGGCGTAACACAGCGATTTAAGCCACGTCATGCCGGATTTTGGATAGTTGCAGAGGATTATGTCGTTGGGTTGAGGTTTGAATTGTTCTTGAGATGAAATTAGGCCTTCTAACTCGGTTGGGTAGAACCAGAAGCCTTTGAATAAATGGAGGTTTTGAGCTGGGTGCCAGTTTTTTTTCTGTTCAAGGTTTGAGAGTTGGATTTCTTTATATTGATTTGTTTCGGATACAGAAATATCATCACTGTTTTTCAAGGATGAAGATGATTCCATGGAAAGATTTGTAAGTAGGTAATCTCAGAAACTATTTTGAATCACAATGTACAAGTGAAATGAAACATTGGCAACTCTACCTTTTAAATCAGAAATTGTTGATAAGATAGGATGAAAATATAAGATAATATATTCCGGTCCCGTAATTGTAGGCGTATAGCACGGACACATTATCCAATCAACACATCATGTTGCAAAACGTTTTAAACATAAAACTTCATTTTTGACATAAAAAATTCTAGAATAACACTATATATCTGTCCTATCTAATTATAGACAACTAATTTTAGTTATGATAAAAATATACTAGTATATAGAATAAATAAAAATAATAATTATGTGTCTCGGTAATAATATTTTTTAAAAATAATTTATCAAGTCAAACACAATCAATACAACCAAATAATACCGTGAGTCGAACAAAGTGATCAAAAAGATCGAATTAGAATTAGCTCAGGACAATAAAAGATCAAGATTCGGACTAGTACTAGCTTAGATCTAGACAAGACCAAGACCCGAGCAAGGACTAGTTCGAGTCAAGGTGAGACCAATACCCATAAGAGCCAACTTAGAACAAGACAGGAATCGAATTTCAAGTAAAAAAATAAAATACATAATAATAAAATTGCATATAAGTATATTTGATAGAATTTTACCGAATTGATAATTTAATGTGGTATTAGAAATGGACTAATAGAAAGAAAATACATACAGTGTGTATGTCCCCTTCAGAGGAATATGATAAATTTTCACATATGGAGCACTTCACAATTATTTTTATAATTGTCTCAATATTTGTAATCCACTTTTTATGAAGTTTCTTTCAATTGTACCCTATTATGTTACAGCTACATTTAGGTTTCAGTCATTTTATGTCAAAATTCTTTTTCTTATTTCACACTCAAAAATGCGTTAATAGACATTCAATCAACATCTCCTGTTTTAAAAATGTTTCGAATATTTTAATGTTTCAGACACGAAGCATCATTTTTCACACAGAATATCTTAATATAGCACTGTTATGCGGTGTGCGTGTTTAAGTTTTCCATTTTTCCATGTCTGTGCTATCTAGTTAGAAAAGAGAGAATTAATGTTATGAAAATAATAAAAAAAAAATTAAATTTTACACATTCAAATGTATTAATTTCATGAATAATATTATATAATCTTTCATTTTAATCCACCTGACGTGACAATAAAAAAGGAAAGCGATTAAAAGTTGATTTTTAAAATATATATTTAGAGAAAAATTGGACGAATGAAATACCGCCACGTAATAAGAACATTAAAAATGGTACAAGATAGTGGATTAAGTAGCATCTTTCTAAGAGAAAATTACCCAGGTTACTAGCTTAGGTCATTTTATTTTGATTTTTACTCGAGTAAAAGTCCATTTTGAATTATACTATTACCAATTTTCTAATTTGAATTTAATGATTTTGTTTCGCACAAAGATACTTTTTAAATTAGCAAAATACAACTACCTAAAATGGTAACCTCCCATGGTTTTTCATTATTGGTAACCTCTCATAATTGATTTGCATGTTTCCATTTTTTTTAGATTTTTGCCATATTTCTCTCCATTACCCCATTAACCAAATCTTTTTTTTTCATTTAATTGTTTCTCTTTTTTTCCTTTTCCTCCAACCATTTTTCTTTTTTCTACGACGGTCTGCATCTCCTTCTTATTTGGCGATCTCTTCCCTTCCCACTTGCAAAATTCTTCCTTTCAGCTCTCCTCTCTCCACCGACGATCTCTTCATCTCCGCTCTGGCAGCCACCCACTCATCGCCAACTGTTCGTGCCATCCCTAAGTACAACATCAACTCCATATTCTTTATCTTTCTCAAAGGCATCGACGGCGGCTCTGATAGTTTTAAAGAAGAGAGGGGATTCGTTGTTTACAACAACAAGATGGAATCAAAAAGTGCTATTTTTTCTTTAACAAGATGGAGTTTTTGTATTTCTTGTGTTCGATTTTTTTGTATTCTCTGTTCATTTTGAATCTGATGTAATCGTTGTAATTTATGTCCGCGAAGCAACATCAATTTTTATATTTTATGGCTTGATTTTCTAGTTGGTTAACCAATGGTGTATTAATAATATCCTACTAGTTAACTGCATGTTAACTTTTATTTTTCAACTAAATGTTAAGTTATTAAAAATAAATTGATGTTTTTTAATGAGTAGTATACTACTTTTAGTTAACTGAAAGTAAATCCAATGTCAAAATAAAGAAACATTTGAAGTAGTAAATTTATAGATAATATGAGAATGGATTACAGAATGATATCCTACTAGTTAACTACATGTTAACTTCATGTTAATTTTATTTTTCAACCAAATGTTAAGTTATTAAAAACGAATTGATATTTTTTAATAAATAGTAGGATACTATTAGTTAACTAAAAGTAAACCCAATCTCCACATAAAGATCTTCCTTCCATACTCCGTCATAATAAATCAGAACCTTCAATGTTGCCATTCTTGCATTTATAAAATAAAAAATTTGTTAGTTTTCATATTAGTTAACTATTAGTAAAATTTTATTATTAAAAAAAAAAACAAATTTGCTGGATTTTTTGCTTGCTGGTTTTATTTTTTCAAATCAGCTTATATTTTTGTTTCTCAATTGCCGTTGTATATGGTATATAATTTAAATAAAATGTTACTATAATTAAAGATTATTAAAGATTCTTGAATATTAAATGTTACTCCCTCCATCCCGTTTAAGAAGGGACATATCACATTTTTTGTTGTCCCATCTAAGAAGGTCAAATCGTGTTTTCCGTGTAAATTTATATTAAACTTCCATTTTTACCCCTTTAGAAATCATCAAATACATTAAATAAAATTCGGTTTACAGTGTAGTTGTGGTTCAAACGCACTATGTAACTCTATAATTAATTTTCCTATTTGACAAATATGATAGACTAATTTGATTTTTTTTGAAAAGATAAATATCCTTTCATGTTTGGATAGTATAAATTCCTATATTTAGAATTGTACAATGATTTTTTATGCATGGCCCGACTAACCAAATTCTCCAATTAATATCCACTTACTAGTTTATAGCAATTGATTATATTAACATGCACATTCTTTAGCAAAATTAACCATTAATAAAAATAGACATGAAAAATTCATTCGTCCGTTCTTAAACGGGACAGAGGGAGTATATATTTATGCTTTAAAATTTTGTAGAAGATTTGAATTCTTATAACCACTTCCTTTTTTTTCTATAGTTGACCGTAATCCTCTAATTTTATAAACCTATTTGTGCAATTTAGAAATTTTAAAATTATAAAATCAACTTTTTTTTGGTTAACAGTAAAAATTTAATTAAATATAGCCATGTAAGGTATTTATTAATTTTTCTCTTTTTCTCTTTTCTAATTCCGCAGTATATTAAGCATGCCAAGGTGCCCAAAACTAGAACGAAGGGATAGTTGCCGTTCCGTGACTTTATGAACTTCAAAGGTCATGTTGTAGTTGTCTATATTTTTAGAGCCTTGGATTTAAAAATGGGAAAATGACAAATTTTAAAGTGGTGCAAATAATTCCATCAGTGAAACTCCTTTAGTAACCGTTAATTTACGGCATAACCACCGAGTCACATTCAAAGTTATTAAGAAAAAAGTTAAAAAATAACCTTAATATTTACAATGCTATATTTATGAATATTTTATTATTTTTTCACTTTTTTTTCAAACCTATAAACTTATTAGTCTTATACATGCACTAGAATATTTGAGTGTAGACATTCATTACCATGCAGAAATATTTGATTATTAATATTTTAAGAAGATAGATAAGAATTTCAATCTCTATCTTTGTCAAATTTTAATATATCTGATGCTTATTATTTACCTTGATTCCAGTCTTTAAATTCTAACTAAGGAATAGAAAAACTTTTTGTTTTCTTTTGCTTTTGGGTAACTTTATATTTTTCAATTTCAAATTTTAAACATTATCATTAATTATAGATATGCAAATTAGAGTTGTAACGTCTCAAATACATTTTTCTAAATATTATAGCAATTAAAAAAGAAACAAATGTGAAAGTAATTTTATAATTAAAAAGAAAATAATTTTTTTAATCATATGCCAGCCATTCTTTCAACCTTAGTTATAAGGTAACTGTATATTTTTATAGTATATGAGAATTAATGAAAATAGCATAGATAAAATATAAACTAACGTCCCTCCCTTTTCCATATGATTATAATTTTACATGTCCCTCCCTTTTCCACATATAAGAGGGACATGCTCGATAATTATCCTATTATTATAATTTTACATGTCCCTCTCTTTCCACATATAAGATAATTATCAGCGTTCCACGTGCTACGCACATGAACGATACTTATATGACCCGTTATATGTATTTAATAATAATTAAAGTATGAAATAAGATATTCTAGTTCTTAACAATTTTTTTAATTAAAGAGTAGCATTAATATGACATGTTATATATATTGATTAAATATCAACTATTATATTTTTGTTATAGTAAAATTATAAACCATGAACAATAATTATATAATCTGTTGTATAAATTACATAAGTATGACCCGTTATATAACTTACACTCTTATTTAATTTATATTATCTTATTAAAATTAAACTCTTATGAATTTATAAATTAATCTGTTTTTGAATTTATGTTCTTTTTATTGAAATTAAACTCATATTTAATTTGTATTTTTAATTAAATTTAAATTTAATATTTACGTGATAGGTACGTAAGTGATATTTAGATAACCCGTTATATAATTAAATATAATATCTTAATTCTTATAAATTATATTTTAAAATATTATTATTCATTTATTACAGTAGTCTGTATTTTAAATCTATTATTTTTTTTGGATAAATATCTCTAGTTAGAATTAGATTGGCTTAATCACCAAAAAATGTCAAACCTATACGTTTTGTGTCAATTATAGTCAAACCTTTAAAAATCACCAGATTTAGCCAAACCTTATATATTCTGTTTCTTTTTTTGGCCATTTTTGAATCGAACCGGTTTTTCTGACACCGTGTCGTCCACGTCACCGCCAACTAAGCAATTGGCTGGCATGACAGCTGAAATATTTAAATAAGATTTGGCTATAACTGACAAAAAAAAATATAGGTTTGGTATTTTTTGGGTGAATAAACCTAATTTTAAATTCAATATAAATTTAATAATTAGTAAATTAATTATATTATTTATAAAATTTATATATATTTAAAAATAATTAATATTTCCTATTTAATACTAATTAAAATTAATTTTAATTTTTTATTAAACCAAATTAAATCTAATTAATTTATATTATAATATATTTTAATGAATATGTAATTAAAAAAATGAATTAATGTATTACTTAGAAATTAATGTTGAATTAAATTTGGTGAAAAGATTTAATGTTCATGATGATTTTGAATTTGATTTATTATTTTTAATGTTGTTGAGATCTTGTTACGACTGGGTTTATGTAATAAATAAAATAGTTATGTGTAAATTAAGGTAATTTTTTGGCTATGCTGAGTAAAATGGCATATGCGTTTACGCTTATAAACATCATGATATATGTTGATTACACCACAATGAGCTTCACTTTTTAAAGAAAAAAATAAGAAAATAATTAAAGTCGTCTTTTAAATAAACAGTCTATTCAGTGATTATTTTAATGTTTATGTGTGTAAAGTTGAATTATGAACACTGTCGTATGTTTGTTTTGTATATTACTCTCAGATTGTTCGTCGAAAGACGAACAATTGGGTCTCAAACGGCGGCGGTGTCAAAGAACCGACGACTGGAATTTAAAAAAAATAAATTTTAAGATGAATATGATATTTTTTGTTTTTATTAGAATTTAAATTAATTATATATCCCTCAAATATGTAAAAAAAAATTATTAGAATTATTTAAATTTAGTAAAAAATAAATTAATTTTAATTAGCGTTAAATAAAAATATTATTTTTTGAATATATATGAATTTTATTATAATATATTAATCATTTAATTTTAAAATTAATTTTATTCACCAAAAAATATCAAACCTATGCATTTTGTGTCAATTATAGCCAAACCTTATTTAAATATTTCAGCTGACATGTCAGCCAATTGCTTAGTTGGCGGTGACATGGACGACACAGTGTCAGAAAAACCGGTTCGATTCAAAAATGGCTAAAAAAGAAACAGAACATATAAATTTTGGCTAAATCTGGTGATTTTTAAAGGTTTGGTTATAATTGACACAAAACGTATAGGTTTGACATTTTTTGGTGATTAAGCCAATTAGATTTGGTATTATATATATAATAAATTATTGGGCTTTTTTTCTTGAAAGATTTTGTTGGACTTAAACGTTTTTCTAAGATTAGGTAGAACGTATTCTACTTTTATTACAATAGTTCGTATTGTAAATTTACTTATAGATAGACAAATTATTATTGTCATTATAATAATTTTTCACGTGTTGATTCTTATTTTTAAAAAGACAGCTAGACTTTATATTCTTATAACTATTTTTATTAAAATTAAATTTCATCCATAATATTTATACATTATTTAAATTAGACTCTTCTTTATTAAAGTTAATGTGCTAGTTATTCATGGGAGATAGAGTCTAATGGCAAAAAAAAATCCGAGTCCCACTAATTTTTTAGAGTTTGGAAAAATATCGCACACTAATTTTTTAGAGAGTGGCAAATTGAACAGAAGTGATTACAATTATATTGTATAGCTGATACTAATGTTTCTTTTATTTCATATATAATAACCATAACTAAATAAATAAATCTCATAGATTAAATTATAGTGGCAATTAGCTAGTTAACTTTTTTTTATTATAGTTAGACTCATAGTTAGCTTCTATTAGTAGATTTATTAATTTTTAATCTAGGGTTAATCTCAATAAAATACCAAACGTTTGCGAGTTTTGTCAGTTATAGCCAAACCTTTCAAAATTGTCTAGTTTAGCCATTTTTGGGATATTTAGAAACTTTTTTAGCCATTCGCGAAAAAAGTCAAAAAAAATATCATTCGTTAATGGGCTAAACTAGCTGATTTTAATTGATTATGCTAAAAAATGTATCAAATATTCCATATCAATCAAAAGCGGCTAGTTTGGCCCATTCACGAATGATAAAAATTTCGATTTTTTTCGCAAATGGTTAAAAAAGGTTCTAAATATCCCAAAATTGGCTAAACTAGACAATTTTGAAAGGTTTGGTTATAACTGACAAAATTATCAAACGTTTGGTATTTTATTGGAATTAACCCTTTAATCTATTATTTTGAAACTTCTCTTTGAATTAAACTCTTAGGCTTTTAATTATTAAAAAAAGAGTCCTATTAGATATTAATACTTATAAAGCTAATGTTTCTACGATTATTGGTTGTTTCATTATATTTGATTTTTTTTGGGAAAATAGTAATTGTATTAATTTCGATAAATAGAAGTACATAATATTTGTGAGAGCTGAATAACCGATATTACAATAATAACTCCTAAAAAGGAGGCTTTAAGGACTTTTTAACCACTTCATGGGCTATTCAATTACACATTCGCTTAACATATACAAAGTAAGCGAACGGTATAAAAAATTATAACTTCTACTCCCTCCGTCCCAATAGAGTTGTCCACTTTGTCTTTATCACACAGTTTAAGAAAAGCAATTATTGTTTATGGGTTTTGTAAAATTTTCCTTACTTTTCTTGTCATACCCATATTTAATATGGGGTCCACTTGCAATTTACTTTCAATTTATTCATTAGTGGACTTTAAATAGGGTTAATAAAGGAAAATTGCGTGTAAAAGTTAGTTATTTTTTGAAAGTGGACAAGAGTTTTGGGACAAAAATATTTCTCAAAGTGGACAACTCTATTGGGACGGAGGGAGTATTATTGATGGTATATTTTTCTCGTCTTATGTCAGTGTCTCTGCAATTTCAGATGATGTTATTCCTGAAAGGTAATAAAAATTATAATAAGTGATAAAACTCGAAATATTCATACAAATCATACAAATAACTAAAAGCTGTTACTAAAATTTAAAGTTGTATCAAAACTTATCTTGAACATTCCAGACGGTAGAAGCCTTCATCAATGTACTTTAACCTCACAAGGAGTATAAAACTTCACAAGAAGTACTTTAACCTCACAAGAAGTACAAAACCTCACAAGGAGACAATAACATCACCAAAAGGAGAGATTCTTAGATAGACTTAGTCCACCACGTTATCCGTGTACTAAACTTATCACAAAATGACACGTCATTAAAATGATGGCAATTTTGTAAATTCGTTTATTACTTATTTACACATTTGAATAGTAATATTACAAGATTGTCATCATTTCAATGACGTGTCATTATGTGATAGGCTTTGTCCACGGATGACGTGATAGACTGAGTCTACCTAAAAATTTCTCCACCAAAAATTTAAAACCAAACAGCGAAAAATTTGATTTATGAGAAAATTGGAACAAAAAATTTATTTATGAGAAAATTAAACAATAATTAATTTCAATGAAAAACAGCGAAAAATTTGACTTGGCCACAAAGCAAGCAAATTCAAAATTGAGTACACCATAAATTTTAAAAAGATAAAAATTATGGATTTTTAGTTGAAGTTTTTTGTATTTTGTGTGAGGAAAACGATGAAGGAAACGATACTCATCATAAAATCCTCAAAAGGAAATTCTTTCAAATTGCAGCGGTTAACATACTTGAATATAGGTAACCAATTTTATTGGAAAAATGTATTTATTGAACAGAAAATAAAGTCTAAATAACCTGCGAAAAGGCATCCACCCCTAAATGACCCTACGAGCAGTGGAACTTTTCTTCTGATAATTTTCATAAAAAAAATAGGCTTAATACATCTGCGTGTCCCTACACTTTTCTGTTTTTGCACATAAGGTCCCTGCACTAAAGTACCCCATTATTAAATCCCTGCACTTTAACTTTCATCATCCCAAGGTCTCCCTGTTAAGATTCTGTTAGCGCGTGCAGTACACGCGCCGTTAATGAGACTAGTATTCAGTTTTATAGTTTGATATATAAAAATAAGGTCCCTGCACTTTCAATTTATACAAATAAGGTCCCTACACTTTAATTTTATATAAATAAAGTCCTTATAATTGTTTTCATATAAAAAATTATTTTAATATATATATTTTAAAAAATATAATTTTTAAATAATAATATAAGATGTTAATGCAATTTAATTAATTTTTTATAATGTTTAAATTAACAATAAAAATATTTTTTAAATTAATAAAAATATTTTTTTTATTTTTTTATTAGAAATAGAATCAGTCAGCTTTGTCTTGTTAGTTTATATAACACACTCAAATTCGAAATTGACATATATGAGGATCGACGTCTGTTTACTTTTTTTTTTAGAATATTTCTGTTTACTTCTGTAAGTGCGATGTTGTTATATATTATTTAAAAAAAATATTGGTATAAAATATTATTTTAATAATTTAATAAAAAATATTAAAATTAGTTTTATTTATGTTAGTTAATATTTACTTTTAAAAATAATAAATCTAGTTCACTTTTATTTTTTAATATAATTAAAAAATTAATTAATTTTATTTTTTATTTAAAGCTAAGTAATTTATATTTTAAAGATTTAATAAAATTATATTAACGATCATTTTATAAAATAAATATGATTTAAGTATTATAGTACATTTCGTGAATGAGGCCCTTACTCAAGAAATATTTAAAATTAATTTAAAAAAAATAAAGGTAACATAAAAAATTATTAAAAAATTAGAAATTCATTCAGACTTCCGCTTGATATGTCTCCTTTAAAAATGGAAGTAGACAGCTCAAACTTGTAAGCTTATATAACATACTCATCTTTGAAATTGACGTATATCAAGATCAAAGTCCGTTTACACCTCTAAGTGCGATGTTATCATATTATTTAAAAAATAAAATTTATCGGTATAGAATATTATTTTAATTATTTAATAAAAAATATTAAAATTCGTTTTATTTCTCTAAGTTATTGTTTATTTGTTAAAATAAAAATTAAATTCACTTTTATTTTCAACGTAATAAAATAAATAAATTTATATCTTTTATTTATAGATGAATAATAATACATTAAACATTCTAGAACAATGAATGAAATTTTCAATAAAATAATAGCTAAAAGATATAATTTTTGACATTATTATTATTTGAATATGTTAACTTCATACCCTTTAAAAAATATTAGTTTTAGTATTTTATAATTAAATTTAGTTTTATTAAACTAAAAAGTAATGCATATTTATTGTCACGACCCGATTCCCGGATCGAGACCGGCGATAGGGAATGGGAGTGGTTGCTCCGAAACCCGTAGCAAGCCTTAAAATAAAATCCACTTTTCCCATTAAAACAATTTAACTTTTCTCACAAAAGTTTTCTCATATAAATTTGTTTCGAAATTCACTATAAATTTTTCGCGGAATAAAACCATACATTTTAAATTCCGAAACGTAAACATTAGGTCAACCATTCCACGGGACCTCTTTTCCATTTTTACAACATGTCAATTTTTATAGCCTTTTTCCAAAACTTTTTGGGGTAAGTCATGCAAATCACATTTACGCCACGTCGGGCCCACATACGCATTTTTGTCTCGATGCCAACAGTTTCATTACTGTTTTCCACATTTATCTCGGTATATCAATTTCCCGAGAGGCATCACAAAATAACTATAATAAGCATGCATACATAAACATAAATATAAGCGATGAAAATAAAACAGAGTTATAACGTGGCAATTCATCGCAACTAAGCATGCTAATGTACGTCTGTCTAGATAGTTCTACTGCAGCACTAAGATAGATAAATATTTACAAAAATACCACATCGTCCAAACAGAGACTTCATGAACAAGAATATGAAGCCTCACCAAAAATGACAGTCTACGTACCTGAAAAATTGGTACAACAACGGGGTCAGATTAACTGGAGAGTTGACATCTTACAAACACACATTAAATAATTTAACCCGTTATAAAATAGATATATTTAAATATTTACTACCGGTTCAATCACAGAAACGTAAAGCTTTTGAAATGATATGCTATTTCTAATCCATATTCCTCTAAGTCTCTTTTCAGACTTAGATTAATAAACTAGTCGGCTGAACCCGTAGATTCACTCGACTCTAGTTTATTTTCCACTATCCTTTACAGTTCTAAACTTTTGTTTAGACTGTTCCCAACTTTTCTCATGAACTCAACGACCGATAACATTAAGTGTTCCATGACGCCGTTAGTTCTTAAATCAATCGGCCGAACTCTAACGTTCCGTCACCGTTAACTTGTTCGGGGTTCTAGACCGTCGTCTTAGAAGCTCTCCCGCTATGTCTGGACCGTCGTCTCAGACTTCTAGACCGTCGTCTAGATTCACACAGTCCATTCCACTTTACATAAAATAAATATGCATGCAATAACTAGTGATCACATAGTCCTATTATAGCCCAAATAGGATGGCACGTTTCGTAGACTCATTCCATAATAATTTTAATTACTCAAAATAAATATACGATATATTTAAAATGCTTTACGATATTAATTTTCCACATTAAAGTAATAATAATAATTTTATTACTTTAATGTATGCATGTAATAATGCAAACTCACAGACTGTCGTTCCACAATTATTTACGCACGCTAATCCACATTTAGCTCCGCGGCAATTATTCAATCATTGCCCCGTGAATGCCTCGCATTCCGTGATTGACCTTTCGTCAATTCTCTAAACGTTTGTTAATCAAAACGTTTCCTACTAATCATCACGATCGACATCGTGGCCCGTACATACACCACGTATCGGGTTCAATCTTAGGAATCCAATTAAATTCATAATTTGGTCCATTCTAAACCTTAGGTAAATTTTACCATTTTATCCTTTCGGAAAAATTCCCATATTTTAGAAAATACTATTCGGTCCTTATTAATTTTCCATATTCCAAAATACCCTTATTTCAAAATCCTCTTTTATAAAATACAATATACATATATACATCCTTTAATTAAAATTTTCCAATTTTAATTAAATAAAACATTAATTAGTTTATATCTAACTAATTAATTCTAACCCATTAAAATACAAATCTTTTGGGTCCAAGCCCAAATTAAAATTTTAAAGCTTGAAAACTTTTAATTTAATAAATCCAAGGTTCCACTTACCTTTCAAGTCCACCAAAAATTTATTTAGGACATATTAGTCCTTATACTTTCAAATCTTACCTTTTAGTCCCTTTTAACCAATTTTTAAATTGTTACTTACCTTTTTAACTTTTTAACTTTGGGTCCAAGTTATTTAGTCAAGTCTAAATAAAAGTCCAAAGTTCTAAGTCCGGGATCTAATTACGGTTTCGGCCCCACTTGGCCCCGGTCCATTTGGTTTGGTTTCAACCCGACCAATTCTTGGCTCGGTTAAACAGAGACACCGTGCTCCGTTTACCGGCCGGTAGTGGTTTGCCGACCACCACCCTACTCTCTAAACCACCTATACCAAAATTAGCCAATCAATTTCAAATTGAATGAAATTTAATTCTATTAAAATATTTAATCACACTTGATTAAATATTACAACTCTAATCACAACATAACAATTTAAACAACCAAACATCAATAGCCAACTATTCGGCCACCACACCAAAAATACCATATATCACAATTTTTAACAATTAAACATTTTCATGGCATGCTTATTTACTCAATATTAAATTAAGGAATTTAAAAGTACAATTTCTTTTAAATCATAGGTTTATTCGGCTTCAAGCCAACATTAAGCATTTGAACATTTTAAATTCACATAACCATTTAAACACAATCTCAATCTCATTTAATCACCAAATATCATGCCATAAAAATCATTTATTTGCATTTTCCATTTATTCGGCCAACTACAATATATGTCATTCAAATACATTTTTCAAATATTTGCATCCTAGGCATATACCTACACCATTTCATGCAATTCACAACCAACACAATTTATCTAACAATTTCCACACTATCAACATGTAAATCACAATACATCATTTAAAATTTCTCAATAATCTTTCTATCATATTCGGCCATAATAAAATTAAATCAATACATGCTACAAATCTCTATCATTAATTTCATTTCAACATAGCATGCAACACAACTTATCATGTATATATTACATACAAAAATTACCTAAAATATGCCACAACAACCATAGAAAAATTACATACATATTTCGGCATTTCAACAAAATATTCACTAACACATTTTACAAATTTCTATCATGCATCACATTTAAGTTTCTCATCTAAAACAACACATATAACATGAAAATTTCTATAAACCATATAACAATAATCATAAAAGATCACACATATATATTTCGGCAACATCAATAAAATATCAAACAATTTCAATTTAAAACTTTCAATTATTTTTCACATATTTCTAACCCATACATTTCGGTATCTCCTTTTAAATTCTCAAAATTTAATCATTTCATAACTAAACTTGTTTTATTTTCATTTTGATATTTTCGGTTTCTATAAAATTTAAAATACCCAAATTTTACAACATAACCTTAAGAAAAGCTTTATAATTTCCGAAAATATCAACTACCTTTTATTCATTTTGATTTTTAGCTTAAAGAAGCAAAATTTATTATAATCAAACCATACCCATAATTTTGATCATTTTAAAACACATTTCTAAAAGAATCAAACTTTTCAATCATACATAAAATTTTAAATAAGAGAAATATACAAACTTTTCAAGTTCAAAGCTTAGCAATAGCCACCAAAAATATTCGGCCTAGCTTAAATGGATTTTGATCTTGAATTTACTCTTAAGTATGAAAAATACTTTGATTTTTCTTTAAACAACTCTTACCCAAGTTTTTGATCATCTTAGTTAGCTCAAATGTACCATTGCATGTAGGTTTTGATCTTTAAGGTTTAGAACCACAACCCATTTTAAAATCATGATAGGTAACTCTTTTTTTTGTAAGAAATTATTCAAGTAGAAAATGGTTTAAAATATTCACACATATAACACCAAGAACACAAGCTACACCATTTAAACTTAAAAAGAGTGCTTAAATACCTTTTTGAATATATAAGAGTTTGTACTTGAAGAAGAAAAGAAAATGGAGACTCCTATTTTTGCTAGGGTTCGGCAGAAATGGGAGGAAGAAGAGAGTGATTTTTGCTAACTTTTTCTTTTGAGAGAAGAATTGGAAAAGTTTCCCCTTTTGGGGTTTATTTGACATATTTGGCTTTTAACTTGGAGGTCAAGACTCTAACTCATTGCATGTGTGACACTTGTACACCCATGTGTCTTTTTCTCTTAATTTTAATTGTCTAGTACAAGACAATAAATCATATAATATCTATTTGCAATCATTAGGCGGTTTTCGAGAAAGATACTAAATCTTTTTCGGAATCCGTTTCCGGTAAATTTTAAGTTCTCGGAAAATCAAATCTCGAACAATTATATTTGTAATCTATTTTTTTTTTAACGTTTTGATAATTTTAAATCGGTTTTAGCATTTAAGACCGAAAATTACAAAAATGCCACCCATGCACCATAAATCGATTTTCGTAGCCATGCACACGTAAACATTTAAATAATTATTCACACATCGCAAATAAATCAATCACATGCATTTTAAACACCGAAAATTAATTTCTAAGCCGGTACTCTACCGCCGCTAATTTCCAATTCACCGCATTTTCAAAAATTCCATATTTTGAAAATTAGGGATATTACATTTATACATAATCTCAACATTTAAAAGTGCAGGGACGTAACATTAAAAAATTAAAAGTGCAGGGATCTAAAATTAAGAAAATTAAAAGTGCGTTAACGGCGTCAACACTCGCCTTAACAGAGGGACCACGGGATGATGGAAGTTAAAGTGCAGGGATTCGATGATGGATATTTTAGTGCAGGGACCTTATGTGCAAAAACAGAAAAGTGCAGGGACACGCAGATGTATTAAACCAAAAAAATATAGATAATAATAGCACCTAGAAATTAGATAAACTCCAATTATGGAACCGCTTTGCAGCGATATACAAAAGGAAAAAAAATGGAATTTTGAACATGGAAAGACATGCAAGGCCGTCATGGATGAAGTAACAATTTACTTATGAAAGAGAGAGATTAGATAGTAAAAACCTCGATAATAGGAGAAATTCTTATGTAAACTCGGTTTAGCACGTCATCCGTAGATTAACTTATATTATGACACGTCATTAAAATGATGACAATCTTGTAAATTCGTTTTTTACTTATTTACAGCTTTGAATAGTAATATTATAAGATTGTCATCATTTTAATGACGTGTCATAATGTGATAGGTTTGGTCTATAGATGACGTGATAGACCGAGTCTACCAAAGAATTTTTCCGGTAATAGTCTTGTTTAATATCCACTTTATACTCCAATTGCAATGGCGGATCTTCGCAAACACCATCTTAATAAAACTTCTTGTTTCCACTTACAAAAAACATAAAACCGTTAAAAGGAAAAAAAAACCGTCAAAATGTTTCGATTTACCGTTCCACATTTTCAAACTATGATAAGAAACCGCTACGGACGAAATCATCGTCACCATCAATTCGTTAATTACTCCTTTTAAAAGAAGTATTGCCAAAAGCATAATATTTACTTTTATTCTTGATATAATTGAAAAGGAAAATATAGAAGATTTGATAATTTTCAGATTTTAAAAAACAAAAAAATTTGTCACCATTAGAAACTGCCGCCATTAAGGATTTGATTGTATGAAATGAATATATAACCGAATTATGAATATATTCTGGATAATATAATGACTGGAGAAAAACAACAAATCCCTTTTTTATTGATAATTCACGGTGGTTCAACACTACTTTATTGCCTTTGAAGAATTGGTGGATTAGCCAGCGGAGCCAAAAGTGAAAAACATGCAACATTATATGTAACAATTAATTAAACAAATTAGAAAAGCAAACCTGTTGGTGGATCTATCGTTGTAAGTTGATTATATGAAATTTGATTTGTAAATAATTATAAAAAATATTTGTGATTATCAATATTACAGTAATTACACTTCTACTTAACCAAAATGATATTATAGATATATAGATTATAAATTTGAAAAGAAGAATCTATAGTTAAAACAATTACCAAAAGTAATCATTTCAATTTTTTATCATATCATACTAATATTGAATATCAAATTGAAAAATGAAATTATATGTGTTGTAGAGGTTGTCCAGACTGAGTCAATTTTTTTAAGTAAAGCCTGCCTTATACGTCTTTTTATCATAGAAAATACTAATAAAAACGAAAACTCAAATTTTATTCAACTAAATACATTAACAGTCCAAACTAAAAACATCAAAATACATTAAAAATATATTTTGAAGAACACGTTCCATATATTGGAACGGTACTGAACCACAAATTAAACCAAGACCCACAAATTCCACCCTATGATGAATATGCACTAAACAAGTGGGTTATGTCCTGTGGTGTGACCAGGCAACCCAGTTGGCGCAGTCCCGGCTAACCCAGATGAATCAACTTGTCCACCATAAGGCTGACCAGTTCCATGCCCAGGCATACCAGATATTTGATGGGTGCCGGTAGGGTACTGACCAGGGGCCCCAGTCACAGAGTGGGTATGAGTTTGCGTCTGATACCCAGTAGTAGGTGCACCACCAGCAGCAGCAGTATACGACGGAGCATGAGCGCCAGCTTTCTCCGCTTGCTTGGCGGCTGCATTATGCTCACGCGCCTCCTGTTTGTTCCATTCCGCCTCTGCTTTTCTCTGTTCTTTCTTATCTGTTGCTATTTGTTTCTGCACCGGATCATGTGCTGACATTTTCTCTACCTGTAAATTGACAATTTGCATTACTATACTACACCATATCTTGATATTTTCTTAACCCATAAATTAGTGTCAAATAAAAACATAAATTTATACCTTTTCTTGGACAGTGGCCTTGGTCTTGTCCATGCCAGCCTTAGCAGATGCTGCAACGTTGGCCGCTGTTTCCTTAATGGACGCCATTAACTTAATTTTTCTTAATTAATCACTCACTTGATGATCTTCGTGTGTAAATTCTTCGATAACTGTTTAACTTTGCTGTGGATATGGTGATTAGCAGTTGAAAAACTTATATAGACATCAGAGAGTTCATGGGTTCCCGACACGTGTAAACTTAGTTGGACACGTGGAAGAAACTAGGACAGGAACCGAAAATTTTGAGCCACGTGGAATGTGATAGGAACAAATATTTAGAAGTTTTAATTTCTGACAAAAGCGGAAGTAATCGAAAGTAATGGAGTGTAACGTGGCGAGTGAATGTAAGAAGCGTGGCGACAAGAAATTATTACACGTGTCCTTTTCATTCTAGCTTTACTTGCCTAGTTTTCTTCATTAGATCCGCGTATTCTCAGATTTTTATGTTCAAATTGCATACAAACTCTATTTTTGTTTCCAAAAACTGGGATAATTATACCACAACTATTATGTAAATCCTTTTTGTGTTATAGTTTTTCCGTCGTAAAATGATACATCATTTGAACAAATACAGTAATTAAAAAATATAATTAAAATTTATTATTTTAATTAACTTTTTATTTCATTTTCTACAATTTTTTAGATGTATAAATAATAAATTAGTGATTATTTGTTTGTATTGGTGCATTTTATATTGATAAAAATAATATATTTATTTTAAATTATAATAAGGAATAAAATTATGCATATTTACTAGAGATAAATAAAATATTTAATTTTAAAATTGTCTATTAAAAAGAAATAACAGAAAATACAATATAAACATTTTAGATGGAACATGTGAAAATTAAAAATTATCGTTTTAAACGGAGGGAGTATTTATTACAATAATAACTTCTAAAAAATTTAATTAGTGAAAATATCATTTTGAAGTAATAATACAAATATTAAAATTAGTTAATGATAATTAAAATATTACTTAAGTGGCTAGTTAAGCGTTATACAAACTAAACATCTTTTTATCGTGCGATGTGGCTTGTCTCTGTAGAGAGAATTTTGAGTGCATGAGACAATGCTTTACAGTGATTTACGGTTTTTACCCGAAATTACGTCTCTTAACTCATTTATTTCAATATTTTTCCTATTTTTTAGATAAATTTCTCTATTTTTTTGGAGATAGATTTGCAGTTTATTTGTGTAGATTATTGGATCATTCAAGACTTTTCAGCGTTTGTCAAGTTCTTAAAAATTCAAAATTTTGATATCGTCATTTGAAGTATATTAGCAACGAAACAAGTGGTTAATAAAAATTAAGAGGGTGTAATTGATGTTAAGAAATTCTCATCACTTGAATTCATCATATTTATTGTTATCGCCGGTAAAACTTGTACTTTTAATTTTTTTTTTTTTAGGTAAATTACTTTTAAATTTTTATTATTATTTCGTTTCTATTTCGCAAAATCAATTATAGAGTTGCAATTTATTTTTCATTTTTGTATTTTTGGTTTATAATGTACTTCGACGTTTAGGTTACAATCTCAATTTAATTCTTTAATATCATAATTTATTGTTATACCATCGTCCCTTGCCGCTGTCTCCCTCCTCCGCTTGCTGCCGCTGCCCTCCTCCGCTCGCAGTACCATCATCCCTCATCACCGCTGTCCTCCTTTGCTCGCTGTCACTTCCCTCCTCCTCCGCTTGCCAACCACCACTATCTTCCCCCTCCTCCTCTACTCGTCAATCCTACATGAATTGTGTTGTTCAAAATCAAACCTATATGTATGTTATTCAAAAGTTGTACTAAATATATATAGAACTGTGTTTTTATCTCAAAACATATTTTTGCATCAAAAACCTATATTTTTGTAAATATTTATATTTTTTCTAGTATTTATGTAAACTCAAAAAATAATGATGTTTTGTTTTGCGCAAGGTGACGGGTTTGAATTTAGAGGAAATTAGGCCCAGCACTATAAAAGGCCAAAATAATCTCAATGATACGGACCGGATAATTTATTTGCCAAAATACATTATACTTTTTATTTCTTTCCTCTTTACGATTATGTTTTACATTACGGTTTTTCCTTTGAAATCTTCTAAATTCTCTCCCATCTTCCGTTTATTCTCCAAAGTTGTCTTCTAGCTGTGCCGTCTCAAACACCGCTGCATTATAAGTACGGCAACCGGAGCTCAGATATAGAGAGCCCCCAACAACCACCTCAGGCTCAATCTAGAAAGGCATCTCTCAGCTCAATCATTGGTCCCTGGCTCAAGCAATCAGGTTTGGCTGTAAATTAGATTGTGCGGGTCGGAGCTCTTAGGTGGCCGGCCTATTCAATCTTTCTCCTCCTCAACGGGAGTTGAAAGAATGTTTGTGGCCGGGTACTTCATTTAATTTTTGTAAATTTTAATGGGTTGTGATTTGTTTTGATGTTGTGTTTTTAATTGAAGTCAATTGATCAGTTTATTGGGATTTTACTTTTTCAATCTGTTCAATTTTTCCCGGTTCAGTATAATGATCTTAGAGACACTTGTTTTTTCCAGTAGGTTCAGTAGAAAATCAATTGTAGCATTTACTAGTTGATAGTCTGTCAATTAATGGCAAGAGTTAGGGATATAATTGAAGATTTTAAAGATGAAGTTAGGCACACTACTGTTTTATTGGGATACAATGAGGTAAACTTTTACTCAGTTGATTTGATTTCAATTTGAAATATTTATCTTTCAAGTGTCTAAAATTTGTAAAACAGGTGAATGTATTAATATTACTCAGTATATGCTTCATTATATTTACAACATAAATTATAAATTAAAGTGTATTCAAATGGAAATAAAGTGCTTGTTTCTTAAACTACATTTTCATACTTAATGCATATGTTTGACAGATACCAAAGAAGAGATGCCTTTGAATTTAAAAGTACTTTAATGCAGGTGATGTGATTTATGCATCAATTGACCAATTTGTTTGGCATGTGATATGATGTAATTCTATGGTGTTTGTCTTGTATAATCAGAATTAGTAAAGCAATTTATAGAAATTATTGATTATTTGGCCTTATTTTGAAATGTCAAAATGCTATATATTTTTATAGCTCTTCCAGCAGTGTTCTATTATATATATGAGTTGGAGATGTCAATGGGACAGTATTGCAATTTAATTAGTGTGGGTTTTTTTATGTTGGACCTTGTTTGTTTTCTTATTTTTGATTCTGATTATATTTTCTTCAGCTGAATGATAGCAATGCCAGGTACCGAGACCAACCGACGGCATCTTAGCTCCGGTCTTCAATTCGAAGAAAACTTGGGCGTGTGCTTCTCGTTGACGAGGAGGAGACGTAGGCCGCGAATGAGCCATTGATTTTCTAGTGTTATTTTCTTTTCTTGTTTTCTTTGCTTGAGATGAGAAGCATGGCAAACAACTCATTCTTCAACTATTGCATTGTATCTTATTCTTTACAAGTAACTTTTTGATTCCACCGATTCAATTCTTTTGTTTTTGGTATTGGTGATTTGTTCGGTGGCTTTAGGGTGGTGATTTTATCAATATGATTAATGATTTTGCTATGTTTTGTGATTTTATTTTGTAATTTATGGTTGTTATGATTTTGTTGTTGGTTTTCCAATGGTTTACTAATAATATACCAATAAATTTATATTTAGTAATAGTGTTGGTAAATCTTGAGTTAACCGTTGGTAAATTTATAATTTTTTTTTATGATGCTCCTAATTTTTTATGTACATTTTTTTCCACTAGTGTATTTATAATGGTTTTGTTGTTGGGTATCCAATTGATTACTAACGTAACACCAATAATTTTAGTAAACTAAGTAATAATTCATTTTAATTTTATCAATATAATTAATGATTTCGCTATGTTTTGTGATTTTATTTTGTAATTTATGATTGTAATGATTTTGTTGTTGATTTCCCAATGGTTTACTAATAGTATACCAATAAATTTAATTTTAGTCATACCGTTAGTAAACCTTCAGTTAACCATCAGTAAATTTATAATTATTTTTTTAATGATAATCTTGATTTTTATGTAATTTTTTTTCACTTGTGTATCTGTAATGATTTTATTAGTGGTTAACTAATGATTTACTAATGCTACACCAATAAATTTAGCAAAAATTATGTGTACTATTAAAATACCCAAGATTTCCAAAAAAAAATTACTAATAGATTTCCTAATATTCACTGATAATAAAACAATTTAAATATTAGTAAATTTTTAGTAAACCGATAGTTAAATATTAGTAAACTGATTGTAAAATTAACAATGAACTTTTTTATATATTTATAGTAACCCGATCTTTGACTATTATTATTATTATTATTATCATTATTACTATTATCAAAAATTAAGAAATTTTAAAAAGTAAAATGATTTCATAAATGGTAACCAAAGGCTTACGAAATAGTTACTAAATAGTTACCAATCGATAACACAAAAATAAGCAATCATTAACAAGAAGTTTTATTGGTCAAATTTGGGTATAAAGCATATTTTACAATCAGTAACTCTTTAATATAGTAAATAATAGTAAATCTATTTTAAAATTTATTATGAAGTATAAGTAACCTATTGGTATATCATTAGTAACTCTTTAATGTGTCATTAGTAAGCTTCGTGTCCCGGAATTTAATTATCAATGCATGCTCATCTTGGTTAAATCGGGATAAGTTGAAATAAAAAAGATAACTTGAGGTTTACTAAAGGTTTATAAATAGATTACCCAAAGGTTACTAATTTTCACCAATAAGTAATATATTATGTATTTGTACTATTATTGTACATTTTACTATTAAACTAACAAAAGTTTTTAAAAAGGTTTGCTAATAGGTTTCCTAACATTCACCAATAGAAATATTATTTTCATCTTTTAAGAAATTAATATAAATTTTGTGATAGTACACCGTTAGTTAACCGTGAGTAAACTGTCGATAAATTTATAGTTAATTTTCAAAATATTATTTCCATCTTTTAAAAAAAATAGCAGTAAAGTCGCAATCGTAAAGGAAAAACAAATATAGTAAATTAATAGTAGACCAATAGTTAACTACCTATTAGTTAATTGATAGTAGACCGTTAGTAAATTGATAGTAGACCAATAGTTAACTACCTATTAGTTAACTGATTGTAGACCGTAAGTTAACTACTCGTCTAGTAAACCAAAAGATAAACAATTTTGTATATATTTATAATACTGATAGCAAATCAATAAATTTATCTTTTAATAAATTGATAGTAAAAATTGAATATTTTTACCAAAATATTATTTCCATCTTGTAAAAAAAATAGCCAGCAAAGTCGCAATCGTAAAGGATAAACAAATATAGTAAATAGATAGTAGACCAATAACTGCCTATAAGTTAACTGATGATAGACCGCTAGTAAATTGATAGTAGACCAACAGTTGACTACCTATTAGTTAACTGATAGTATGCCGTTAGTAAATTGATAATAAACCAATAGTTAACTACCTATTAGTTAACTGATAATAAACTGTTAGTGGGTGTCATCAAAGACTTGCAAGTATACAATGAACAATTAAATTGAAAATTTATTTCTTAATAAATTGAAAATAATTTGAAAGTACACTACTAATAAACTTATTTTTGGTAGACTAACAGTAAATCGATAATAAACTAGTAAACCTATAATATTTTATTATGTTTATTGTTTTATTATAACATGAATAGGTTATTAAAAAATAGTAATTAAATTTATAATTAAATCGATAATAGACCATTAGTAAACGTGATCCGTAATTGCAAAATTGCAAAATTTATGTTAAATATGCTAAAATTAAAAATGTATGTTAAATAACAAAAACACTCGAAAGTTACTAAACATTTAGTAAATTTGTTTTTTAACTAAATCATATTAAACTTGTTTTTTAGTAATCTAAAAGTAAAGAAACTTAATTAATTTCATACATGTTTGTAATATGGGTATTAAATATATTCCATCAAAGTAAACTCATGATAATCTATCGGTTTATATATGGTAAACTTGTAATAGTTTATAATGTTTAAGTAAATCTATAACATGTGGCTAAGGAGGATAATTAGCCTTGTAAATAGTTGCAAGATAGTCATTATTTCTGATATCCACCGCCGAGTCACCAAATGTCATAATGGCCGGAACAAGATTGTCTTGTAAAAATCCACCGCCGTTTAGAAATACAAAAGCTAAAGCAAAAAAACTAAACTGAGAGCCATTTTAGTACTGAACGGAGTGTTTGTTCTTACATGTATTTTTGTTTATAAAGGAATTTACAAAAGAATATTATGCATCAAATTGGAATAAGATTAAAAAATTTCATTATGGGCATAACACAGTTAAACGAAGTTTCTCTTAGACATTATATCAAACACTTGTTGTGCATCTTTCATATTCCTACAATTTACAAAAAATCCATAACCCAATTCTCCATTATAATTGTCAATTTATCATTTGTACATAAATTTATTTCTTCTCTCCTTAACTCTCACTGTCAATACATTATAAGATCTGGCGAGTGAAAAAAGAAAAAAATAGAAGATTACAGAAATTAGAATGGAAAATTAAAATCTTAACCCAAAATGAAAATAATTACGAAACCTTTTAATGATAAGTTCAGTTTTAGGCATTAAATTACCTGACCCATTAGAAGAAAAAGTAAAAAAAGTGGAAGAGAATGGTTCAGATGCATTAGTTTTGGAATGAAGAGAAAAGAATTAACACACGATGTCAGTTATGATTCAGATGCGCTAGTGTTGAATTTTGTGGTATGGTTTCTTCTTTTTCTTGTTCAGAGGATTGAGTTACGAGTTCCAACCCTAAAACCCATTTTCGTCGCGGCCGAATGCTTTCTTTAGTAACATCTGGAATCGTAATTTTGCAAGAAATTTTGGTCAAGTCGTAAATTTCAATAGATTTTAGTCAGCAGGTGATCTTGAGAATATTTAGGTGTTTCAAGGGTATTTGTCTAAAAATCTCTTGAATTTATCAAAGTTGGCCCAACTCATCGGATATGGCCTTTCTAAGATGCTTCCCCCTATATGTTCAGAAGGAAATTATATGGTTTACGATTAAAAGAAAAAATATTTACAAAAACAGGATTAATCTTATTAGGTTTAGAGCATCTTCAATAGACTCTTTATAACAAAAAAAAGAGATTATTTCTAAATATCTGTTTTGGGTAAAGTATTTACATCATTTTAACCCATCTTTTCCTCTTATCCTACATTACCTAATAAGCTAACTTATTTACTAAAAATGCCTACTATATAAATAAGCCTTATCTCATTTTAGGTTAAATTTTTATATAGACACCTTTTTTCTCTCTCTCTTCTTCTCTCTTCTTTTCTTCTTCTTTTCTTCTTCTTTTCTTCTTCTTTTTCATTTAATTTTCAGTTTATCTCCTTCGATTACTTTTCCGTTCGTCTTTCCGGTCGCGCTTCCGTTCATCTACTTCCGATGGATTTCTCGTCGTTTCCAGCCATTTTTCCGTTCGTCTTTTCCGTTCGCGCTAGTCCGTTCGTCTTTTCTGTCCTCGCTATGGATTTCTCGACTCGTTTTTAAATTTATGTAATTTTTTAAGTTTTTTTTAATGATTTAAATATTTTGTGAATAAATTATTGTAGATCTATAATTTTTTGTTCATAAAATTGTTCTATTATTCATATAATTATTTATTTTGTCTTCTCTTATTCATAGATTTGTTTATTACTACTAATTTTGTAAAGAAAATATTGATTTATGGTGCATTTGTAATAATTTTATAATACCTTTACGTTTTAGTGTATTTTTGGTGTATTAATGGTGTATTTCTGCCGTTTTTTAGTATATTTATGGTGCATTTACAGTGTTTATGGTGTATTTGCAGTATTTATGGTGTATTTGCAGTGTTTCATGGTTAAACCACAAAAAACACTACAAAATACCATAAATACACTACATATACACTACTTATACACTAATTTTACACTATATAAACACCATAAAAACACTATATATACACTATTGTTACACTATAAAAAATAAAATAAAATATTCCAGAAAAAAAATAAAAATTAACACTATATATACACTAATCTTACACTATATAAAAAAATTGCCGGTCGGTTCGGTTGACCGAACCGAAAAAATCAAAAACCGAAATTGAAAATTGAAAAAGGTATTTATGAAATTAAAAAAAAAGGTATTTTTCGTAAATGAAATAAATTAGAAAAGAAAAGTCAAAACTTGCAATGTAAAGTTGTAAATAAAATGCCAAAACGTGTATTTTAAGAAATTGTCACAAAAAAACTCTCTTAATTAAATAATCTATCCATAAATTAAGAGTCCAATTAACTTTCTATCACTTAAATTTAAGGCCATGTTTGGTTCATGTAATAGGTGCGGAATGGAATAGCTATTCTGTATAGAATGACAATTCTTTGCTTTGATTCATAGAATAGGTATTCTAAAAAATTGCTATTCCATGATTTTGTGGAATAAACACTCCTCTCAAAAACTAAAGAATGGCTATTTCATTCCTTATAGAATAACTATTCTATTCCATGCTATTCTATTCCATGAACCAAAAACATGGCCTAAGAGTTTGTTTGTTTGACTTTCCAAATGTTAGAGATGACAATAGAAAAGGATTATCCATTCCCATGAGAACCTGTCCCTAATGAGACAATAAATTTTCATTAATTATTCTTAAGAAAACGGAGATGGAGGAAGTTCATTCCCCATTTACAGGGATGGCAAGGGGACGGAAAGGGGACGGGAAGTGTAGTCCCCACTTTATAGGGATCCTCATTCCATGTGGACCGGATGCATATACATATTTAATTATTATTTTTATATATAATTCATATTTTTACTCAATTTAATATTTATTAATAAAAGCATAATATCGTGTATATATATATATATATATATAGTGATCGAAAGATTAAAAGTATAAATATGCAATTAAGTTTAGTGTTTAGTTGTTGCTTTTTTAAATAAGAAAATAAAAAAGAATACATTTTTATATATTAAAATAAAAAATAATTTTTTCATTATAAAAAAATACGCTCTTTGTTTTGTAGTTAGGATAATATTAAATTACATTGATTGTTAAAAATGCTAAGTTCTTAACTTTAAACAAAAACATATCATATTTAAAAATTAAACGGGAATGTGAAAATCTTTTATGGATACGTAGAAACCCATGAAAACATGGATGAAGATGGATTCGTTCCCATCAATTAGACGGGAATAGAAATGGGAATGACTTCTCTATCTCCATCCCGCCTCATTGCCATATTTTGCTATCTGTTTTAAATATCACGATATGCTTAATACAACAATCACCATCTAACTTTTTATTTTTGTTTTTTTTTACAACGGATTTACAGTAAAAAAAGAAAAATATATATAATACTCAATGCCTTTTTTATTTTAGTGATTAAAAAAATGGAGATGCAAAAATTAAAAGATGAAGATGGCGAGTACGAGACCAGCACAGCAATAGAATTTCAAATCATCAAAACAACGACTTACTGTTTATGTAACCAGATTCATACAAATAAAATAACTCCTTATATTTTTCATTGACATCCAATAACTCCTCAACTTCCTATTATTGATATATATATTTTCATTAACCTAATTTTTGTTGAGAAATAAGCTCCAGAAGGACCTTCTTATGATCCTTCAATCATAATTTGCTCTTTATTTGGTTTTGATTTCACTATTTTTTAACCATCATTATTACAATTAGGTTCAGTTAACATAAACATGCAAGTTTTTCTAAATTAATTCAACTTCATTCATAAGAACATAAATAACCAAATATTTAGACTACTTTTTATGTCACTTTTAAAATCTATATAATATGATGAGTGCATGAAGGAGAAACAATTATATATACATTTCAAGTATTAGAAAATGATATTCACGGATGGGTGATTGAAGAAAAAAAAAGAAAAAGATGAATAAAGGGTTAATGATTTGAAGAGTCCGTTGAAACAAAATTAATATTTTACTTTTTATATTAAAAATGTTTTTTATTTTGAATAAAATTCTCTCTAAAATAAAGAGTACAGTTGGAATTGCTTTTATAAAGTGATTTTCACAATAATTGTGCTTGTGAATTTTTGGGTGCTAGGTGTGCAATTTTAGTCCTCTTGATTGAACTGTTGGGTTTTATAGGTTCATAACGTAGCGGAATTTTAAAAATTTATCTAAAAACCCAAAGAAAGATCCATATAATTCGAATTAACAGAATAATTACTTATTTGTATGTCGAATTCAACAGCAATGTAGGAAGGAAGGAGGTGGTTCACTTTGGTGATACCTGGCCTCGGATCAGAAACGTCTCCAAAAGAACGCGTCCTCTACGAGTATCCACACGAACAGACCTTAGTCAAAACTAGTGCTTGTGTGCTAGCACTATTGCTTCACAAGCAATTTCGAATTTTAGTGATTTAGTGAATAATGAATTTCGTGATTCTCAAACCAATTGCTTAATGAGTATTTATAGTGATAAATAACACTAGGGTTTGAGACAAATTCGAATTTCAATCTCATTGCAATTCTAAAAGTTTATGTTTATCAAAAACTCCTTTTTGATAATTATCCATATATATTAATTACTATATTTATTATCTTCTAAAAATAATAAATTAAGGAAAACACTTATCCTTAAATTTCGAATTAATATATATATTTATTAATATATATATATATATATATATATATTACGAATTATATATATATATATATATATATATATATATATATATATATATATATATATATATAATTAATCACTTAATCACATTGGGCTTGTACAACCCATAACTGTTTTGGGCCTGTTCTTAGTGTGCGAACCTGTAGGTTCATATAACGTTGGCAGTAGGCTCGAAATCCCTATTTCAGCCCACAAGTCATAAGTGGCCTCTAGCAAGACATTATGACTACCCAAGTTATATGAATATCGATAATCCGATTTAACCATTTACAATAATATTTTAATCCCTTTGTCTCTCGATATCCAGATTGAATATAAGGCATAGTTATGTCATCCTTGTAACATTCAATCATTAGTTTCTTGACTCTAAGTAGACTGAAAATGATAACTTCTTATCAATTAGCATGGCCATGCATTTTCTTCAGTCTATCTTCTTCAAGGGGCCCATAGATATCTTACTCAAATAAATGAGGGACAAATTCCTTCTCAGTCACTCACATTTCTCACATAGTTACTTTCATATCTAATGACAATCTATTCCATTATCCTGTTAAAGATAATGTAAGACTGTATCAAAATATGAAATAGCTATGTAGAAATCCATGATGATTTCAAGATCAAAGGATTATACTAATAGAACTGTAATGAGAATTACTTATGACAGTGATCTATGTAGTATTCTCACAGTGGGTCATCCAGTGCCTTATTTCTCAAATAGCACCTATGATTTGACTTAATATCTCATATACATGATTAGTAAAACATAATCATCAGTCAACATCATACTAGTCTCAATGTTATATTAAGACTAGGAATAGATGGTATATAATTCTTTTATTAAACCTAAGGGTTCTACTATCAAGTCACATACTCGATGACCTTAGAAAGAATTAACCATTCAAGTATTTTAATCATTAATATAAAATGATAAAAACTGCCAATCAATAAATAATAAAATGATAAAATCAAAACATGGTCAAACATGATTGACCTAGTGCATATCACTAACATGAACTTGTAGTGATTTTGACATATAATCTTGAGATTCTTATTAAATTTAATAAAAATAATATTAAATATATCAATAATATACCAAAAATTTATTAAATAGTATATTAAAATTATGCCTACATTATATTCATAATTTGCTAAAATATGCTAAACCTATACCAAGTTTATCTTATAGCACGTTACAAAAGTTTATTTTTGATAATTTTACTTGTAAACAATTTGAATTGTTTGTCAATTTTTTAATATAATTTATATTTTAGTATACTAATATACCATTAATAAACTGAGAGTATATAAAAATACGGAACTTACTTAAAAATTTACAAAAATATAGAAAAAATCAAAAATATTTATAAAAAGGCGGTATGAGTTTACTGTTGGTATAATTTCAATAATATTGATAATAAAATATTAGTATATTTTAAAATATATATTGTTAGTATACTATTTGTTTAATTTTACTGTTGGTAAATTATCAATATTAAAATGGTATGGGTATATTTTTAATTTACTTATAAATACAATGTATATTTTGATGTGTGTACTTTTAAAATAATATAAATTTAATTCTAATCTATTCCATTAAATTATTAGTATACTGATATGATTTTAGTATACTTTATTAGTATAATTTTGGTATACTAGCATGATTCTATTAATTTTAGTTTATATAAACAAGGCTTAAATGCTCCAAAAATCACGAACTTTCGCGTGTTTTTGGTATTTAACACAAACTTTTATTTTTGGCATAAAAATATATGAAGTATCCAATTTTTGCAATAATAACACCGGTTAAAATTCCGGCTTCAACTTGCTTATGTGGCACTGGATAGTTCCTAGTCATCAAAACGGTATCGTTTTTATCTTAAATTAGTTTCTTTATTTAACACAACTAAAAAATATAAGGACCATTTTTATACTTTTTACTATCATCTTTTAAATTAACTTTTCTAATCCTATTTCATCTTCTTCACCTATCACCGCCGGCACACTTTCATCTTTTACATTTAGCACCTCCACCTTGCTTCAGCTCCACCATAACCATCATCACACTCTCCCTCCAAGCGCTCTTCTCCCCAAACCACGTCGTCTGCAGCTCGCCTCCAGCCTCTGCAAGCCGTCGGAACCTTGTCGTCAGAAGCTCTCCACCAGCCACTCACCAAGCAACACCCATCCATCTCGCCATTGTACTCCGGTCACCGGCGAAGATCTAGAGCAAAACCACCTCCACAACCACCCATCACTGAGTTGTTGAGTTGAATCACGGTACAGCGAGATTACCGCCGTTTCCTCGCCAAAAACTCGTAATTGTTCATTTCAATTTCCAGATTTATGTAACATCAGTTTCTATGAGAAATTTTCATTTAAAGAAAAATTCAGATTTTGTTAATCTGCTGGATTTTTTATTCTGTTCGACTATGATGTTGATTTGAATGGCTGCCATTTTTTTTGCCTGGGTTTTCTTTGATGTCATTGCTTCTGCATTTTTGATGATGTGTTTTCCGATCTTTTTCTTTGCGTATGTTGTTGCTGCTGCTGATTTTTTGCTGCGTTTTTGCTGCATTTTGTTTCTGCTACATCTCTATTTCTGCTGCATTGAAGTTCTTGTGGTTTCTCGTAATCACCGCTGTTTCTTCATTTCACCTCTCCGCCGTGGTGGCTTCAGTAATGGAGATTTTGATAGTTTGAATTGAATGGTTAGCTTTTGTTTTAATTGGGTCATATTTAATTACTTTGATTTTTGGTTAGAAATTCCTCCATGATGGGTTATCATTTTGCTGGGGTTGTGTTAACTATGATAGGAAATTTGTTTTAGAAGATGAATGTAAAAAGTATAAAATTAGTCCTTATATTTTTAGGTGTATTTAGTAAAGAAATGAATTTAACATCAAAAACGGCATAGTTTTGATGATTAGGATGAATTCTGACATTGGTTAGGACAACATGACATTGTCCGGTGCCACATAATCAAATTATTGCCGGAATTTCAACCGGTGTTATTATTGCAAAAATTGAATACTTCATGTATTTTTACACCAAAATTAAAAGTTCGTGTTAAATACCAAAAACACGCGAAAGTTCGTGATTTTTGGAGCATTTAAGCCTATAAACAATTTTAAAATTTAGGGACTTGAGTAGATGTTAGTTAATAGTTTGATAACCAATTTGAACTTTTCTAAATTTTTTTTGCCGGAAGATAGAATTCTTCATTAATGAATAAAAATGACTTACAAAACTCTCGATTCTAACCACATAATTTGTTTTAGCGGATTGCTAGAAAAAACACTATCTCTAAGGGCTCTCTTGGCAAGACTATGTGCTATCCAATTGTAAGAACGCCTAACAAAAGAAAAGGAGTGCGGTTATAAGTTTAGACACAACCTCATACAATCCTGTAAAATAATATCACCGTTGACGTCCACCGATGTGCCACTTCTCATTGCTTCAATGATCCCTGTAGCATCCCCTTCAAAGATGGGGTTTGACAGTCGTAATTGCAACGCCATATTGATACTTTCTCTCAAGGCTGCTGCCTCAACAACTGCTGGTGAATTAGCATGTTTTGTATTATCCTTTTCCTAGTAATCTCCAAATCGTGAACAGTAGTAAATTTTTCATGTCACCATTAAATTCAATCAAATCACTACAATTCCTCATCTTATACATGAAAATTATTGATATAATGATTTCATCTCCCATTTTTATTTTTATTTTTCAACAATTTTGCTTTTATATTTAAAAATTAGTTTATTATAAATGGTTTTTAACTCCGTTACTGATACCGCCCTAATAATATCAGAACTCCAAGCATCGCCTAGAAAATGCTATGCTCGCCCAACGGGTCTCCAAACTTCCCATCGCCCAGCGACAGTACGAGTATCACCCATGTCTGTCTCGGGCGGACTCATCCAGGTCTGCCATCTAGACGACCTCATCCACTCCGTTCCCTGACACCCACTACCCGGGATAATCGGGAACGTGCCTTCACCATTATCAATAATCGTGGGACAAACCCACGATTTACCAGATAACAACCGCCTTAAACTCATTATAAAAGGAAGCCACCGAATGCTGAGAAGGGTGAGCACAAATCAGACTTAAATACTTTTACACTCATTTACTTACCAAAAAACCCTCTCTGACTTAAGCATCGGAGTGGCTTTTAGGCTGAGCAAGCCTGAGGTCCTTTGAGCTTATATTTGTTACTTGTGCAGGAAGAGCAAACAGGCGATCTCTGTGACTCGACCTGTATCATTTGGTGCGGTGAGCGTGGAACTTATCAGTTTCGTCGTTCCTCTCAGATACTTTTTCAGAATTTGCTTTTTCAAGAATGGATCCCCTACGAGATAATACTCTACCAGCTACCAACAGAGAAGACAGGGAAACAGAACCACCGGCCCTAAATCTGTTCCCCCCAACCAGCGAAGAAGGAGAAACCAGCGACCCCCTGGCGATAAGACAGACGATACCTCCGATAGCCACAGCACCTGATGAAGAGCCAATCAACAACCAAGCAATGTTCAAGGCTTTCCTAGAAATTACCAGTCTACTCAAAGACATCAAACAGAGTATCTCGTTAAAATCGCCAGAGCAGGGATCAGCGAAATCACCAGTACAGAAGTCAACGTCAACCATGGACAAGGGAAAAGAACCGATGCGAGAGGAAGGTGCCCCGGAAAATTCCGCAAAGAAACAAAACGCCCCCATAGTAATTCCAGACGAGGAACGTTGGATGGATGAACAACACACCCTCAAAGACGGAGAAGAGCATCTGGAGGAAAGAGTCCGCCAAGTCATGAGCAGGCTCGGAATAAGATGTGAAGACGTAGACATCTCTCTTCGAAGTGACTCACCACTTGCAGATTTCATCATCTCTCACGAGTTCCCTACAAAGTTCAGATACCCTCCAAATTTGGAATCATACGATGGAACAGGCTGTCCCAAGAGCCATATTCACAAATTCCAAGCGGTGATCAATGTTCAGACAAACTTAGATCACGTACTATGCAAACTTTTTCCTACTACCTTAAAAGGTCTGTCACAGGAATGGTACCAAAGTTTAAAGCCAGGATCAGTGCTGACGTTCAAACAATTCTCAGGACTTTTCCAGGCTAGATTCGTAGCATGCATCCCTCAAAAGAAGTTGTCCACAGACCTGCTAGCCATCATGCAAAGGGAAGGAGAGACACTCAGGAAGTATGTAGAAAGATTCAATAAGGAGGCGATGCAGATAGAAGACCTGAGCCAGGAGATCGCCTACACAGCATTACTCAATGGAACTACCAACTCCGACCTACGAAAGGAATTGTTGGCCAAATCACCAAAATCATTTACCACACTGATGACCATCGCACATACACAGATCAGAGTGGATGATGGCCAGAGAGAGATAGAGAATCGCCTTGGACGGGTAGAAGAACGAATGTTTGCAGAAAGAAGAAATGGGGACAGATCGCCCATAGGAAAGAGGTTCGGAGAGAAAGGCAACGACCATTTCAGAAATAAAAGGAAAAAAGACGAAGATAGGCGATATACGCCCCTAAACACAACCAGAACCAACGTACTGTTTTGGGTAAAAGACAGCCGAGAGAAGGTCAGATGGCCAAGGAAGATGAACGCTGCATCAGCCAGCAAAAGAGACAACAGCAAATACTGTGAATTTCACAGAGACAACGGCCACACCACAGATGAATGCTGGCACCTGAAGGAAGAGATAGAAAAGCTGATAGAAAGGGGATCCCTTTCCCAGTTCGTAAAAAGGGATACCGAAGCCAGAGAGGCGGAATTAGAAAGAAAGAAAGAGCGGAGAGAAGAAACCGCCAGAAGACCCAGACCAGAGCCAACAGGCGTGGTTAACGTAATAATGGGCGGATCGACCGGAGGAGACAGCAATACTACAAGAAAGAAAGCTGCAAGAACAGTCTACTCAGTTAGCCCAGGTGCACCAAATGCTAAGAAATTCAGAAGCGTATCTTTTTCGAAGGGCGATAGTCATGGCTTATCAGTCCCCCATGAGGACGCCCTAGTTGTCAAGGGGCGACTCAACAATTTCGAGGTATCTCGGATGCTTGTAGACACGGGAAGTTCGGTAAACATGATCACAATGGAAGTGTTCGGCAGAATTGGACTCAAGAAAGAAAATTTGACACATGTCTCTACTCCACTGGTGGGACTAGGAGGCAAATCTGTACAGGTGGAAGGATCACTGGAGATAAACATCCAACTGGGGGATGGAGAGATCTACAAAGAGATCCGAGCAGAATTCATGGTGGTCAATATGGACTTTGCATATAACGCAATTCTCGGAAGGCCACTTTTGCACGATACGTGCGCATCCATTTGCATGAGGTACCTATTGATGAAAATCCCAACCAGAGAAGGCGATGCCGAAGTCAGAGGATGCCAAAAGTCAGCCAGAGAAGCGTACTTTACAGCTCTCAGGAAAGTACATGTAACCTTGCCAGTACTAACAATGGAACCTCCAGAGAAGAAGGAAAGGGCGGAGCATTATGGGTGAACCACGAAAATCAAATTATCCCCAGGAAAGGAGATAGAAGTGGGAGATGAGCTAGAGGAAGAAATCAAACGATCTCTAACAGAAAACCTCAGAACACTTGGAGACTCCTTTGCCTGGACAACAGACGAACTGATCGGAGTAGACCCGGACATCATATGTCATCGGTTAAACATAGCGACCGACGCGAAGGCAGTGATACAGAAGAAGAGAAGACACTCGCCCGAAAAACAACTCGCCATCGCAGAAGAGGTCGCCCGGTTAAAAGCAGCAAACGTGATCAAAGACGCCTATTACCCCAAGTGGGTAGCAAATGTGGTAATGGTAAAAAAGTCCAATGGCACTTACCGAATGTGTGTGGACTTCACAGATCTGAATAAAGCATGTCCCAAAGATAGTTTCCCGCTTCCACACATTGATCAGTTAGTAGACTCCACAGCAGGTCACGCCCTCTATGCATTCCTAGATGCCAAGGCGGGATATCATCAGATACCCATGGCACCTGAAGACCAGGAGAGGACGGCCTTCATAACGGACCAGGGATTATTTTGTTACAAGATGATGCCCTTCGGTCTGAAGAACGCAGGAGCCACATATCAGCGGCTGGTGAACTCAATATTCAGAGATCAGATCGGAAAACACATGGAAGTTTATGTGGATGACATGATCGTCAAAAGCATCCGAGCCGAAGACCACCCAGCAGATGTGAAGATAGTCCTAGAGACGCTAAAGAGATACCAGCTAAAACTCAATCCGGAAAAGTGCGTATTTGGAGTACCGGCAGGCAAGTTCTTGGGATACATGGTCTCTCAGCGGGGTATCGAGGCTAACCCAGATAAAATCGAAGCGGTCTTAAAAATGACGCCGCCACGGAGCATACATGAAGTCCAGAAGCTCAACGGCCGGATCACGGCTCTAGGTCGGTTCATGTCCTGCTCGGCAAAACGATGTCTACCTATCTTCAAAACACTGAAGAAGATCAAGAATTTCACATGGACGGCAGAATGCCAGACAGCTTTCGAAGAACTGAAAAACTTCCTCTCGTCACCACCACTTTTGGCGAGGCCAGATCCAGGCGACGTGCTGTATTTATACATCTCTTGCTCTGACGAAACAATAGCAGGGGTACTGGTATCGGAGAAAGAAGGAGAGCAGTATCCGGTCTACTACGTAAGCAAGGTACTAAGGGACGCGGAGCTAAGATACCCAAGGTTGGAGAAACTAGCGCTGTGTGTATATACCGCCACCATAAAACTCAGGCATTATTTCGAGGGACATCAGGTTATCGTACGAACCGATCAACCCCTACGAAAGATCCTCCAGAAAGCAGAAACAAGCGGACGTATAGCAGAATGGGCTGTTAAGATCGGAAGCTTGGGCGTGGTCTATGAAGCTCGGAAAGCATTGAAGGCTCAAGCATTGGCCGACTTCGTCGCGGAACTAACATTCACAGAACCAATGGAAAACAAAGCAGTCCCCTGGGAAATACACGTCGACGGAGCAGTTTGTGGGGAAGGGGCAGGCATCGGTGTCGTGCTCAAAGGACCGGGGAAAATCCAAATGGAATACTCAGCAAGACTTGAATTCTCAGTTTCCAACAATGTTGCAGAATATGAGGCGCTGATAACAGGACTGCAATTGTGTGAAGAGCTCAATATCTCCGAAGCACAGATCTACAGCGACTCACAACTGGTTGTGAACCAAGTCTCAGGAAATTTTGAAGTCAAAGAAGCCACACTGAAGAAATACGCCAAGCAAGCCAAAGCCTTCTTTGCAAATAATGGGCGATCTTGGTCGTTACAGCAAATACCCAGAGCAATGAATGGAAGATCGGATGAATTGGCAAAATGGGCGGCAACAAACAATCACGATTCAATGAGAAATATCCCTCATGAAATTAAACGACAGCCTAGCTTCCAAGGAGAAATCGAAGAAGGCGAAATGCTGATAGTGGAAGAAGAAAAAGAAAACTGGATGACTCCCCTCACAGCATACTTAGCTGATGGAACACTTCCGGAGGACAGAAAGGAAGCTAAAAGAATAGTGGTACTATCATCAAAGTTCGGAATATACAGTGGTCAGCTGTACAAGCGGTCATTCACCTATCCCTGGCTAAAGTGTGTAAACAAAAGAGAAGGAGAGTACATCATGAAAGAACTACACGAAGGAACCTGCGGAGCACATGATGGAGCATCAACTCTGGTCAGGAAAGCCCTGCTACAAGGCTATTATTGGCCTTCGATGAAAGAACAAGCAACAACGCTAGTAAGGGGATGCTGGCCTTGCCAGCAACATGCTTTGATACCAAGAAAGCAAGCCTCAGAAATGAAACCCATCGGCAGTGCATGGCCGTTCGCCCAGTGGGGTATGGACATCCTGGGACCTCTCCCTTTGGCCACAAGACAACGGAAGTTCCTGGTAGTGGCAATCGACCACTTCACCAAGTGGATAGAAGCAGAACCACTGGCAAAAATCACCCAACAACGCATAACTAACTTTTTCTTTAGATCTATCTTGTGCAGGTTTGGAATACCGAAGGTGCTGATCACAGACAACGGAAAGCAGTTCGACTCAGCAAAGTTTAGAAAGTTTTGTGCCGAGTATCAGATCGATCTAAGGTTCACTTCAGTTTACCATCCACAATCAAATGGGCAAACCGAAGTGGCCAACAGAATCCTACTGGCCGGACTAAAAAGAAGACTAGACGAGTGCAAAGGAAGATGGGTAGAAGAACTCTACAGCGTCCTATGGAACTACCGTACCACCCCTAGAGAATCAACGGGCGAAACTCCATTCGCCCTAGCCTATGGAACGGAGGCTGTAATTCCTGTAGAGATCGGCGCACCCACGCCAAGGACAGAAGACAACCAACTGAACTTAGAAGAAAATGAAGCAGAGCTCAGGAACAATCTGGACCTCTTGGACGAAAAGATCAACAGATCAGACATTAGGATGGAAGCCTACAGACAGAAAATGGCAAGACATTTCAACAGCCATGTGAAGAAAAGAAAGTTCAAATTAGGCGACCTCGTCATGAGAAAGACCGAAGTTAAAAAAGGAGAAGCAGGGACCGGAAAGCTGCAACCAAATTGGGAAGGACCTTACACCATCAGCAAGGTCATTAAAGAAGGAACATTCAAACTCACCAACTCCATGGGAATAACCATACCCAGAGCATGGAACGCCAACAACTTAAGGAAAATTTAGCAACAGTGGTTCACCTCTCAGCATGATTAGTCATTTAGTATGTATGCATTTAAATTCCTCCAAGTGATATTCCATCACAGCATTGTATTTGAATTCCTCCAAGTGATTGTTTCGATCACATTATTGTATTCACAGTTCTACAAAGTATATATTAATTTACCCTTACTTGGACAAGGAAATTTCACAGATACTATCTTATCACTAAGAGTTATTGTTTAACCAAAATATTTCCAAAAAAGGGGGAACTGACGAGTTCAACCCCACAAAGGAAACAATAAATACATGCGATCTAAGCAAACATCGCCCAATAAAAATGCAAAAAGAGCAGAATAAAGAAATATATATATATATATTAAAAAGAGGGTAAAATACGCCCTCCGAAAAAGTTACAAAGACAAAATATATAAAAAAAAAAATGAGAAAGGAAAATTCTTCCTATACAAAAACTAAAGGGAGAAGGAGGAATCTAAAGCTTGATCTCTGGCTCAACCTTCTCCGGGACAGCCTCCTTGTTCCCCTCCAAAATGTTTGGGACAGATAGCCCCTCCTGCGAACCCCGCCTGGCTGAAGAAGAAGCATCAACAGGAATGTTGCCAGAACGGGTGGGAGAAGGGACATCGGCAAGACTAAGAGGATCGGACCCTGGAAGGATAGACTCCAGATCAGAAGGCCGATCCAATAAGTCCAGAGCAGCAAAAGGCCGCTCCGAAGATATAAGCAAGCCGAAGTCCTTCTCCTCAGGACTACCCCCCAAACCAGGTACATGTGGCCCCTCGCCAACCTTGACAGAATCATTGGCCGCTGGGACAGACTGCTCGGCAACCTCAGCAGCATTCTCACCCTTCTCACGCTTGATAGAGACAAACAAGTCTTGGGGAGAATCTGGCTCACTCTCACTGTTAACCCCCTCGGGAAAGCCATATAAGAATTCAACGTCCCCCTCAGGATGACGCTCCAAATAGGTACCCACGATGGCTTCAGTGAAGTCAGTCAGATCATTGGCTAGCTGGGCGGTGTTTCGGCGACGCCTCTCCTTCTCACGAGTCAGCCTGCCCCGCTTCAAATAAAGCCTCTTCTCAGCAACAGAGACTTTTTCATTAAGGGCCGTGACGGTGGTGTCGAACTCCTTCTTGAGATCGTCATAGTCAGTACCTTTCAACACCACCTCTGCCGCCAGATTCTTATTTTCCTTCTTAAGGCGGGCGACCTCCTCAGATAGCACACGCTGCTGCTTCACAACACTCTCCCTCTCTCGGGATAACCTATCCACATCAGCACGAAGAGAGTCCAGCTTCTGAGTGCACCCGCCATGTTCGCTGCGAAGGGAGTCATACTTTCCCTTCAGCAGCTTGTACTCCGTCTTTATCTTCACATGCATCTCATCGTCATTTAGACGGTTGGAGCGATATTGACGGATGGCATAGGCAACCTAAACATAAAATAAAGCTGAGTTAGAAAATAACCATAACATGAGGAAAAAGGCGAAATGATAAGGATAGAAAATAATCACCTTTGCCAGGCCAGAGAAACAATCGTCCATCAGTACGTTGTCCGGCCTCTTCAAATAGTAATCAACATCCGAAGGGCAGCAGGAACCCCGGAAGATGTCGTGGGCAACGGCAGGACAACGCACAGTAGCATCGGCCCCATACTTCTGAAGGAGCAGGTCGACCTGAGTCACCATTACGTCCCTCTTGGGCCTTTTCATAGAGGGTCCCTCCCCCTCAGCATCTTCGCCCCCTGAAGAAGGAGCTCGCCTTTTGCTGCCGGTCGAAGCAGCCAGGGCAGTTTGGGGAGCCGGAGGAAGGGATCTGGGATGCTTCTCCTTCGCAGGAACCTCCATTTTATCCTTCCCCTTACCGATGTAAGAGGGAACAACAGGAGGAGGAGGGCTTGTGACAGGTTCCTTTATCTGGAAGCCTGGCAGCACCACCCTAGGAGTGGGGGCAGATTCATCACCCTTCTGAGAAGAAGGTGGTTTGCCTCCAGCCGTGGAAGGAACATCGCCTCCTTTCTTGGCAGGCGCCTTCTTAGCCTCAGAAGTCGGCTTGGGAATAGCTTGGGGAAGGGCTTCCCTCTCTCGAGCCTCTCGGCGAGCTTTCCTATCCTCCATGACCTTCTGCTGAAGTTCCTTGAAGTTCGGCACTGAAAAGTCAAAGTAAACAAAATTCAGAAAACGCTTCACAAAAATTAAAGAAAATAAAAGCTTCATGGTACAAACAAGGTACCAGAAGGACTAAGAGGCATAGAAGAAATATTAAGGGAGGAAGAAAGAAGTGGTTCGCCCATGTCAGGGAACTCGTCTCCATTATCAGGCGATGTCTCCCTCTTATCCTCACTCTTCTTCCTCTTCCCCCTTTTTCCACCCTGCACTCTCTTATTTCTCTTGGAGGCAACACTTTGGTCCCAGCCAAAGTAGGAATCTATCAGATTCACTACGTGCACCTTAGCGCCACCTCGAAGCAGATGCAACGTCTCTTTATCAACCTCGCTCAGGTTCGCCTTTTCCAACTTTAGGGGCCCTTCCACAAAAACATTCGGAATGGAACCCCAACCCCCTTCCTTCTTGGCAATAACAAAGGAACCTTTCCACCGCTTGAAAGAATTGGGAAGGCCAGTGAAGGGAGATCTTCCGGGTTGCAAGTAGAAGAACTCATCGCTTTTCTTCCTCCCCAAAGAATAGATCGCCCTAACAATCTCGTAACCCACCTGTCTCTTCAGTTGGAGTCCACGAATAAAAACTCCTGTCAAATGACGATGGGCGTTAGGATGGAGTTGACCTAAGGGGATCTTAAAATTGTCGAACACTTCTTGGGTGAAGCCATCGAGTGGTAGCCTTAAACCCGCCTCAAAATCTTCAACAAAAAGCAACTGTTCATCATCCTTTAAGCCCTGGTTAACAGCCGAACCCTCAGATGGAATCCGAAGGCCAATGAAAGGGGGAATTTCGTACCTCGCCCTAATCCATACAAGGGCTTCTTGACCCAGATTGATGGTCCACTCAGACAAGGGTTTTTTCTTACTAGAAGATGTCCCAGAGGAGACTTCACGTCTCTTAAAAACAAAATCCTCCTCATCTCCTTCGTCATCACCCAGTTCACCATCTCCGCCCTCATCTCCACCAGCATCCTCAAGGGGAGCCTCGCCCTCTGGCCCTCTGTCATCAACACCCTCCTCACTATCAGGGATCACCTTCTGAGACAACCCTTCCTCGTCAGATGACAACTCAACGAGGGTAGCAAGAGGAACAGGGTAAGTAGGGTCACTGGCAGAACTCTCAGAAGAAGAGGAAGAAGAAGGGGAAGACACTGAAACCCTTAATGTAGACATCCTAAAAACATACTATCTGAAGGCAAACAAGAAGAAGGAAACAAGAAGACAAACAAAAATAGCTAAGCCACTTACTGATTAAAAGAGAAAGTCTGGTGCTATGTAACTCGAAGAAAGCCTGGCTGGAGAAATAAATCAACAGAAGTAGAGAATCAGAGAGAAAAATCAAGAGTAAAAAATTTTAAATTAAAGAATAAGTACCTCTTTTATACGCCAAGTTAGACACTCGAATGCCTGACAGCAGGAAACTCCTCGAAATAATCAATGAAAAACCAAAAGTCGCGTTCTTTTATAGTCAAAAAACGCTTCAAATTCGTAACCGTTGAAGGAAACGTTTGGAATTCGAATCATTTCGAAAATTTCGGAAATTCGAATTTTGAAAATTGGCGCTTCAAGTCTTTGACTTAGCAAGATTATAGGGGGGGACATCTGATACCGCCCTAATAATATCAGAACTCCAAGCATCGCCTAGAAAATGCTATGCTCGCCCAACGGGTCTCCAAACTTCCCATCGCCCAGCGACAGTACGAGTATCGCCCATGTCTGTCTCGGGCGGACTCATCCAGGTCTGCCATCTAGACGACCTCATCCACTCCGTTCCCTGACACCCACTACCCGGGATAATCGGGAACGTGCCTTCACCATTATCAATAATCGTGGGACAAACCCACGATTTACCAGATAACAACCGCCTTAAACTCATTATAAAAGGAAGCCACCGAATGCTGAGAAGGGTGAGCACAAATCAGACTTAAATACTTTTACACTCATTTACTTACCAAAAAACCCTCTCTGACTTAAGCATCGGAGTGGCTTTCAGGCTGAGCAAGCCTGAGGTCCTTTGAGCTTATATTTGTTACTTGTGCAGGAAGAGCAAACAGGCGATCTCTGTGACTCGACCTGTATCAGTTACCAACACCAATACAAATGGAGAAATTGTGTTTTTTTTCCTCAAAGGCTAAATCTCATATAATGAAATCTTAAAAATACAGAAACAAATGATACCTCAATAATTCTGAGTTGAGCCATTCTAAGATAAGATGATGGGTACTGCAAAAGCAGTCATCAAATAGGGCTAATAAAAAATATTCAATAAAAATATAAATATAGAAATAGATAAATAAAGAGTAGATTTCTAGCCACCAAATGGGCTACTCAATTACATTTGCGGTTTCGTATACAAACCTAATTTTCATGAAACGAGAAACCAGGCTAATGATGTTTCCAAAACTACTCCGGTATCTCTCTCAGTACTAGAGGAGAAATTGACTGCATTGATGAGAACTTGGCAGTCCCCTTCAAATATTAGACGACTGTAGATTGTAGGAAACACCTCCTCCATCGATGTTTGAAGCGCTAAATGCCTCTATAACCAATGGTTCAATAATGCCATTAAACGTCGTGCCCCAGCCAGGATATAATTGCCTGCAGAATCACTAACTACAAAACCAATAGCTCCTATCTTTAAATTCATATCAATAGCACTATCAAAATTAACTTTGAAAAACCCTATTGGTGGAGGAAGCCAAATAGGTGTAATATTAGACGAGTTGACGGATGATTTCGCATTGCTATCTAGTACAGGTCTTGTATGTGAGGCCCTTAAATACTCATACAGTTGCATATTTGCCTTAGTGATTATAACTGAAACAGGCATATGAGTTTAATTAAATACCACCTCGTTGCGTGTCTTCCAGATTTGCCGGAGTAATGGAGAAATTGTTAATAAAAACAAAAATAAGAGAGTATATCATCTAATTTTTAAATAAAGGAGATCAAAATGTGAATTATAATAAAAATGGGCCCTTTGTAATAATTTTCTTAATAATCGTTTTTTCAACGGATCTCTTAATAACCGTTAAATGTAGGTTTGCGAAAGCGGGTGGCACCTAGTTTTTATCGATGCCACGCGTGTGATTGATAATGTCTAGGGCTGCCGCTTATCACTACCAAAGTTGGGGGTAAAACCGTCAAATATGCATCTCCTGGAAAAATATCTGTCTTACAAATTACAATTGACATGGCCACAGCCTTGTTAGAACTCTACCACTTAACGTTGTCAGATGCCACGTACCCGTTGCAATTTAAACCGTTCAGATTTTGAAATCCAATGGATCATATCAATTAAAGTTCAGTTGTAACAGCTACACCCAGCATCAATCCTGTCACGGATTACAAATAAGATACTTATCCAATCAAAACATGCCATGTTTCCAGTAAACAAAAAATTAGGATATTAGTTTAATAGTTGGTGCATATATTTTCAATTATTATTTTTTATACAAACGATTTTTTTTGCGATTCTAAATTCATTATCTTTGAATATAGAGTATATTAACAAAGCTTAATCACCAGAAAAAATATATCAAATTTTTACATAATGTATTAATTATAGCCAAAACTTTTAATGTCACCAGATTTAGTCAATTTTTTATATTATGTTTTTTAAGCAATTTTTAAATTGAACCGAGTTTATTGTCCACATGCCATCCATGTCACCTCCAAATCAGCAAATTAGCTGACATGACAACATTTCAAACCACTAACTCAATTTAATCAAATCAAATCAATAATTACTTTAAAAATTTTACCAAATAAACTAAATAAATAAAAAACCACAAAATTAAAATATTTTTAAATCTCTATCGTTTTTTTTCGATTTTTTCGGCCACTTCTCTCTTACCGACCGCCAGAATATTTTTTCTGACGGTCTTCTCCGACGAACCTATTCTTCGATGGAAAAACAGATTGCATATGATCTTCCATGTGGAAGAACAAATCGCGTATTTTTCTATGTGGAAGAACATGTCGTGTCTGTTCTTTCATGGGAACAACAAGTTGGAGAAGACCGCTGAAAAAAAATTCTGACGAATAGGATGTGGTTGCCGGCAAAATATCGAGTCGTTTCGGAACAGATTCAGAAAATAATTAGCAGCGATAAAAATAATTTTGAGAAAATTAAAGTTTATTAGTTGGAATAAAAATAAAATGTTGAGATAATTAATATTTATTTTAATCAAATATAATTTTCAATTAATTTTAATAAATTCTTCTAATAAATTTAATTTTAATTATATTTTATATGATTTTAATTAATTAATTAAAAAATAATTATTATTTTGAAATATAAAATACGATGTCCGTTCGAATTTTACAATTTTAATTTATTTAATTTATTGAGTAAAAGTTTAAAATTAATTATTGAATTGATTTGATTTAGTTGAATTTAATTTTGGTTGGTTTACTATGTGGTTTGATTAAGTTAGGTTAGTGATTTGGTTTGAGATGTTGCCATGTCAGCTAATTTGCTGAGTTGGAGTTGACATGGATGACATGTGGACAATAAATTCGGTTCGATTCAAAAATAGTTGGAAAAAAAACAAAATATAGAAAAATTGGCTAAATTAGGTGATTTTGAAAGTTTTGCCTATAACTGACACATCACGCAAAAATTTGACATTTTTTGGTGATTAAGTCTATTAATAAAAATGATACATTATAAGCAGAATCTAAACAAAAATTAATTTTAACTATTATATTTACAATTTGTATATTAAAAATCAAATATATAAACAGTAAAAACTGTGAATGTTAACATTTTTGTCATTTTAATATAAATTTTTAATCTTTACGATTAAAAACATGAAGTATCATTTGTGTACTATTTGAAACATTGATCATTTATGTTAAAAATTGCAAATATGGATATTGGGATATACATTATTCAAATAATTTATCGGCACTCGACTAATCCTATTCAATTACTTTCTGGAATAGGTATTGGCTCGCTGGAACTCGCAATAGAATTTAATTCCTCCCTCCTTACTGGCAGGACAACATAAAAATAACCAAAAGAGTTCCCCCTGTAACATAAATAGAGGGCATATCACTAAACTTTCTTCTACGGGGTTCTATAAACCACTGATACTCAAGTCACTCTTAACAAAATTTACAATTTTTTTTAAAATGTAAATGATTACTTTTTTTATAAGTTTTTTTAATATAACATTCATATTTCATTACCTTAATTCGGCACAGTTGAATGACGTTAGGTTCGAGGGTGATGCCCTTCAAGTATCAAGCACAATAAATGTTGGAGTATGTTCCAACATTTAGTGGACAGATATCTGTGATGACATTTGGCATCTTCAACTATCCTTTAACATTTCAGAAGTTCTCTATATCCCCAGAGCGCTAAATATAAATGCACATAATTGTACAAATCAAGTGAAGATTAGTTATAGATCCTCTGATGTATAATGTGTTTTTATCTTCCAACATTCCTCTGTTTATTTTATCTATCTACTGTTAAGAAAAAAAATAAAATCGGCACAGTTAGAATTGTGAAATAAGCACAATATTTTTACTGATAGAGAACAAGTTGTATATGCTTAAAAAACATATACAAACTTGCCAAAATAAATCTACTTACACCTCTAAGGAATTATTACAATTGCAACTAAAATAATTTGAATTCTGAAAAGGTATATAACTTTTTTTTGATGAATAAAAGGTATACAACTTAAAACTTAAAAAATCACGAAATCAATAAAATTTTATAATAAACAAGCTTGAACAATCATAAAAAAAACTGAGTCATGAAAATTTCAAAACAACTAGATTGATAAGAAGCAGGACAAGTGATATCCCATATAACAAGACTTTCAATTATTTGTATTTCAATTCATCATCAATGAATTCTATCATTAGAAAAAAAATCTCCCATACAGTAAGAACCAAACCTGGAAAAACATCAAAACTTAAAATTATCATCATATAAACATCAATTCATATTTTAGACACAAACAAAAGAAACTCCATAAAAATATTTTATTAAAGAGAACACATAAATCATTTATGTAAGGGTGACTAAAATTTAGCGACCGCTATATCGATAAAAATAAAATATGACTGTAAGATTAAGTTAACATATAGTTTTATTTTATTTTTTGGTTAATTTTTTAAAAAAACCCTCACTTTATACTTTTTCTTCGTTTATACCTAACCTTGTAAAAACATCATTTGTACCCAATTTTGGATTTTTATGTTTCATCCCTACCCAAAAGCTTTTCATTTGAAAAATAGTTTAAAACATACTTTTTTTCTATTTTAAAAAATACAAATAAATTATTAAACTTAAAAAATAATCAAATACATCCAAATGATTAATAAAAATTATTATTATTTTTAATTTTTTCGGAAATATTTTTTTAAAAAAATTAAAAAAAATCAAAAGAAAATCAAAAAAATTAAAAAAAAAATCGGAAATACTTTTGAAAAAAATTCAAAAAAATTATTATTATTTTTAATTTTTTGAAGAAGATGGTATTTTTGTGCTATTAATAACATTAATATCTAATTAGTATATAAGTTAAAAATGAAGGATTGTTTTAAACTCTTTTCAAATGAAAAGAGTACAATTTAATACTTTTGGGTAGAGATGAAACATAAAAACTCAAAATTGGGTACAGATGGTGTTTTTATAAAGTCAGGGTATAAACGAAAAAAATGCAAGGTGGGGGTTTTCTAAGGAATTAAGCCTTATTTTTTTGAATTATGAAAAGTTATCTTTAATTAAAAAGAAATAAACACTTCACTATTTTAAAAATTAAATTGTTTATAATATTAATAAAACAAATTATCTAAAATTTACATTTAAATAAATATTTAAATTTCCATCACATAATTTTTATGTATCACTATTATTAATGGTCATAGGGACATCATAAATTACAAAAAGTAACAAATTGAGGGGCTAAGATACAATTAAACAAAAAGTTAAATATAGAAAACGCAAAACTCCAAATAACAAGTTGATGTCAAGTGGAGCCCATAAGTAAAGCCCTGAGAGTTTAAGTACTCCGCCCTCTCCGCTCTCGTCCTCTGCATGCTCTTCTCCTCTCTTTTATTTTCCTCTTCTTTCTCTCTCTAGAGGAGAGGCTTGCCGGACCGGCACCGTCGTTTATTTCCCGGCCATTATCCAGAAAATTAAACTAAATTATCTTTTATTCTCTGAGGTAATCTTTATTCTCTTTTAGTTTTAATTTTCGCAGCCACATTCTGATTTTCTTCATTGAATTTCTTTTTAGATCCAACCATGAATAACAGGAGATCTTGCAATCGTAGTTTTTTTAATTTTAAATTTACATTTTTTATTGGAATTTTATAGTTTTAACTTGATCTGCTTGCTTTAGATTCATCACGTGATTATCTCAGCTTTAAAATTTTAAACTTTAAAAAAATCCAGAATGCGAATCTTTTTTGAATAATGCTTTATTTTATTTGTTTGGTAGAATCCAAATAGAGGCATTGCAGTTTCTTTGAAAGTGTTTTACAAAGATTTCATCGAAAGCCATTTTTGTTTTGTTGCTAACTAACTTTGCCCCAATCTGGTAAATAATAATTGCATCATACATAATAGTTGAGACAAATTATTTTACATTTTCATGTTGACTTGGGTATTTTATTATTTATAATATCTTATTTTTTTATAATTGGGGAGGGGAGCGCTCGTTGGAGGAATTGAATCACGACCTAGCAGATTACACGTTTATACCATTTGAGCTATAGCTCATTGGTTGTTGTTTTTTTATCTTTGATATTAAGGTTTCATTCTTTGGTATAGCTTAAAAGGTTTTTTTTTTACTGAATCCAGATTTTATTTTTGCAATTTTTGTTTAACTAGAAAGATTTATATATAGGATATTTTTATCTGCAAAGTTTTAGATAAGTATCATGTTAAATTATGGAAAGAAACTAGTATGCTATATGGGAATTTAAAATTATATTCCATGGCAACGAAGCTGGTTGTTGGAGATTCATGCATTGGAAGCAGTCAAATTAGTTGGCGCTGGACCCTCAATAGCTGTAGTTACTGTATATGTCATTAAATTGTTAGGGTTTAATCAACTTTTTTTGGTCTATTTTTCCATTAAACTATTTGATAGAGTCAATTATTTAAAACTTGTAATTCCATTAAGTGTTTTTTTTATAAGAAGGCTGTTAGTTTTGACTAATGACTAATATAGAAGGGCTTTTTGTAGTATATGGTAGTTAAGATTTATTGGTATGCAGTCTTTATATAGTTTGTGGTGTTTATTTATTAGTTTGATATGGGTCATATTCAGAATGTTGATTAGCTTTTGGGTTAGTTTTTAATTCATTTGTCAATTCAAGTTGTTGTTTCGTCATTCTTAAGCTTATAGACGTGTTGACGGTGCTATATAATTCAAAAATGGATTGCATATATGTCCAGTATAATGCAAGTGACAGAGATTAGGTAACTTCCATATGAAAAAAAATAAGTAATCTTATTTATGTTTGGTAGCAAAACTGAAAAGAGTTATCATGTGAGTCATTTTCTAGCCTCACATGGTTTGTTTTGTCTATACTACACCCCTTTACAATATGCTTCACATATTGTGCTGTGGGTAACCGTAAAATTCGGCCTTTATTGGCATAATTGGCTTCATCTCAATGCCATAGCCAGGTATTCTTTGCTTGTTGTTTTGTGTATGAGTATGACATCTTGATTATTACTTGGCCAAGGCTAAATATTCAAATTTTATGGACCACTGATTCAGGCCATTTGTTTTTGTGAGGTATATGTCTCTTATATGTGAGGTAGATTCAACCTAATACTTCTAAGTTCTACTGATATTTTTACATGTTAAATTTGGAAGGAGATGAGGTTGTGGTTTGCAAGTATTTGGACAACTGACTTTTTTATTATAAGCAGTCCTGGTGCTCACTGCATAATTGCTTAGTAGATCTGTAGATGGTAGGTGCGCGTGCGGCCATACATAGTGAATTTAGTTTGGCAAGGCTTTTAAAATACCCACACCAAAATAATATCACAATATAATAATATTACAAGCACTTCTTAGTGCCTAATTTAGGAATCTTTTAACTTTTTTGTTTTCTTTTACGTGTGAACTATATCTATTTCTTTAATCATGAAACATCAACTTGGTTTTGTGCTGTTAAACTATAGTATATAGGACAAATAACCGACCACAAATGAAAAGTGAACTACTTTTACACCAATTTTAGCATTGTTTGGCAGTATAGTTTAGTTTTCAAACAGAAGGGACTAAAGTGTGAATTTCAAATATGAGGGGACTCATAGTAATTTGCTCGTTAATTATTTACTGTGATTGTTATTTCCTGATAGTTGTTTATGGGGCTAATTTTTCAATTCCAATCTAAAGAAGTTGATGTTTAGTAATATGCTCAATTTTGCGTATGACTGCCTAAAATCTATTTATTAATAGATTAAACCATTATAAATGTGGCTAAAGGAGGCCCATTTAGACATCAAGGGAACACATATCTGAATTCTCTTTCCCTAACCTTTTCCAGTTTTCCTAACCCTAAACACAGCACATTCTTCTTATTCTTCCTCTTCATCTGATTTTTGGTCTCCCATTGCTAAAAAAAAGCACGCCTTTTCCAAATTTTCAGGCGAGCCAAGCGCTAAAGCGCATAAAGCATTCAGATGTGTAATGACCTTTATATAGATTGTGATGTTTATTTATTAATTTGATATCGGTCATATTCAGAATGTTGATTAGCTTTTGGGTTAGTTTTTAATCCATATGTCATTTCAAGTTGTTTTGCCATTCTTATGCATTCAGACGTGTTGATGGTGATATTTGATTCAAAAACGGATTGCATATATGTCGAGCATAACATTTTCTTATTTATTTCTTATTTTTGGCAAACAACATTTTCATGTATGGTTGCCTCGCCTATAATGCATAGGATTAAGACCTTGATACATGATATATCAACCACTCTTGCAAGATCAATATGATTTTTTCTATATTTGACTATACTCATTTTATGCTAATACTACTATAAAAATGTTGTTGTTTATTTAGCTTTATTGCTGTAAATTAATTCCTACGGCTATCTATGAAGTAAAGTGATTGCTTATATGTCAAGGGATTATTCAGTTACATGGATTTTGGCATATTTTTACATAATTGAAAGTCAGTTAATTTAGGAAATGGATAGTTGGTGTTGTAGACTTGTAGTTGTAGTTAGTTGGGAAATAATAAATTCCCCTGCATTTGTATATTTTCTTGGACTGCATTAGTATCACCTGATATGGGAACTCACTCTTTCGTTAATTTTTCAGGCCGTGGAACAATGGGAGCCGGTGGCAGAATGTCTGTTCCTCCTTCATCTAAGAAGGTGGAGTCTGATGTTATGAAGCGAGTTCCTCACTCAAAGCCACCATTCACTCTTGGTCAGATCAAAAAAGTTATCCCACCTCATTGCTTCAAACGATCGATTCCTCGCTCGTTCTCATATGTAGTTCAAGATTTGACCATTGCCTTTCTCTTCTACTATGTTGCCACCAATTACTTCCATCTCCTTCCTCAGCCTCTCTCGTATGTGGCGTGGCCTATTTACTGGGCTCTCCAAGGTTGTGTTCTCACCGGTGTTTGGGTTATAGCACACGAGTGTGGCCATCATGCCTTCAGTGACTATCAATTACTTGATGACATTGTTGGCCTTACCCTGCACTCTGGTCTCCTTGTCCCTTACTTTTCATGGAAACACAGCCATCGCCGTCATCATTCTAACACAGGGTCTCTGGAACGAGATGAAGTTTTTGTTCCCAAGAAGAAATCCAGCATCAGTTGGTTTTCCAAATACCTTAGAAACCCACCTGGCCGCCTCATCACGCTTGCCGTTACACTTACCCTCGGCTGGCCTCTATACCTAACATTCAATGTTTCAGGCAGGCCTTATGATAGATTTGCCTGCCACTTTGATCCTTATGGCCCTATCTACAATGACCGTGAGCGAGCTGAAATATTCATTTCTGATGCCGGTATCATTGCTGTCACTTATGGTCTCTACCGTCTCGCTTTAGCAAAAGGGCTTGCTTGGGTCATTTGTGTATACGGAGTACCATTGTTGGTGGTGAATGCATTTCTTGTTCTGATCACCTACTTGCAGCACACTCATCCTTCAATTCCCCATTACGATTCCTCCGAGTGGGATTGGCTAAGAGGAGCTCTAGCGACTGTTGACAGGGATTACGGAATCTTGAACAAGGTGTTCCACAACATAACTGACACTCATGTTGCTCACCACTTGTTCTCGACAATGCCACATTACCACGCGATGGAAGCTACAAAGGCGATCAAACCGATTTTGGGAGAATACTACCAGTTTGACGCGACTCCTTTTGTGAAGGCGATGTGGAGGGAAGCCGGGGAATGTATGTATGTAGACCAAGACGAAGGTAATCAGAGCAAGGGGGTGTACTGGTATAACAACAAGTTTTGAAGACAATTGGCAGAGTTGTCTGGTAAGTATGGTGTTGCCTGTTAGAGTGTTAGCTTTGTTTGTGTTTGTAATTTAGTCTGTTCAGTTCAAAACTGTTGTGCTTTTGTTTGAGTGACTTTATGCACCTATAATTATGTAGTAGAACCAGTTATTATCTAAGTTATGCTCTATTATGATGAGTAGTTAATATAATGCCATGCCAACGCCTAGAAGTATGAGTTACAACGGGTAAGGTATCCTTATTCATTTTTAAATAATGCATTCTTCTTCGATGACATATAATCTTCGTATTCCCTTATTTATGCTTAATTTCATAATTTAACATGAATTGACAAGCTAATAGAGAAGGAAAATTAATATCAATTAAAATCCCGAAAAATGGTGTGAAACAAGCTTTCAATGTCCTTTGCCATCCTCTATTTCTTGCTCACTCGTATATCGTTTTTTCCCTGCAATTGACTGCTACTAATTACCTGTTTGGCTTTCAAAGAATATAAACACTACAATATTTCTGGCTCATTCTTTTGTTTACATGGTTACTTCAGAATTCTTGTGGGTGAAATCATGTAATGTTACTATGTTTTCCTATTTTGCAGTTGAGGCTAGGGGCTTTTAGGAAGGGAACTTCAATTTTTATTTTATTTTGAGTACTGGATCACTAAAAGGTGCTTTCTGCAAATGATTTTTTAGATTTTATTAAAACTATCAAGCATATTATTTTACCTTTCTAATGCATTATGAAAAAATTGAGTAAACTACTATATTGCTAATATCTGTAACACATACTATCAAGATGATAATGCAGGTGTATTATATAAGACTTGCATTGAGCTGCAATTTCATATAAATATTATGAATTTATATGTAATGAACTCAAATATAAAAGATATTAAAACAAATATGCTTCATTTGTTATTGTAAATTTATCAATTGTTTTTTCTTTATTTTAAAAAAGTCAGTAAAAGGATTTCTTAATCAAGAAAATATAGGCAAAAATACTTAAAAACTCCCCACCTTTGACTTTGTTTTCAATTGCACCACCACGTAGGAGAATTTTCAATTACACCCTATTTAGGGTTTTCAGTTTTCGTCTGTACCCCAATTGACTAAAATGACCTCTTTTTATTTAGAAAAAAGTTTAAATTAATCCTTCATATACTAATTTTTTTTTCCAATGGAAAAAATAATGATACAATCCCTCTATTTAGTTGGTTTTAATAATTTTATTATTAAATTAATTAAATTATCAATTTCTTTTTATTTTGGGATACAGATGAAAACTGAAAACCCTAAATAGGGTGCAATTGAGAATTCTCCTAAATGATGGTGGAATTTGAAAAAAAGTTCAAAGGTGGGAGAGTTTTCAGTATTTTTGCCAAAAAAATATATGAAAGGGACAACAAGAATGCACCATTTAATCATTGCGGTTATCAAACACATAATTTATAATAGAAAAGGGATATCAATTTTGTTAACATGTGAAAAACAATAAGATCACACAAGCAAATTTCATGAATACTATTAAGCAGTTGCGGATCTAGGATTTATTTTTCCAGCTCGGGCTAAAATGACATGTAATTTTTGAAGATAATTTTTTTAAAAAGAATTGAGCTTGAGGATTTAATTTTAAAAAATCGTTAAACAAATATAAATAATAAATTAATTTGTATCGATAAAACATAAAAAAAAGCGAAGGTAATTTTATTTTGTAAGAGAAAAAATTTAAAAATCATTAGAATTAATAATTTTTAGTTGAAAATTTTACTAAAATAAAAAAAACTAAAAATATTAGATTATAAAATTGAAAAATTAGGTTAGAAAACTGGTGAAGAATTTAGCAGTTAAAGTTTGAAAATTTGAAAACTTAAGTTAAATTTTTCTAAAAAGTGAATATTAGAAAAACAAATTGAAAAATTAATTGAAATTGAACAAAATATTTCAAACAGTAATCTTTTTAAAGTTTAAACAGACAAATATGGGCCCTTTTTACTTAGCTAAAATAAAGGCCCAAAAATAAAACTCAAGTAAACAAACACGTGGTCCTTAACGTTTTTAAAAAAGGGCATCAAGAATATAAAAAGGAATAGGTCTTCTTCTTTCTCAACCCTGGCTAAAAGCGGCGACTAAATTTCCTCATTACTGGACCACAACTGATTTCTAATTTTCTGACGGCAGTCCTGGCTAAAGTCCACTCTAGTCTAAGGGTAGATTTGACACTGTCATTAAGTATTGAGAATTATGGAATTCAGTTAATATTTCATTACAATAAGTAATTGTATGCAAATTTATAAAATAGTGATAAAATTCCAATATAAACATTATGTAAAAATACGAAATAAAAGAGTGTATCCTACTGGATACTTTAAATAGTTAACTACTGTTTTCTGTGTTTTTTCAAAAACAGTTGGTGTCTTTGAGTGTATGAGCGTACCAAAAGATTTTACTTTAAAATAAGATTTTAAAAAATAGTCAAGCGATTGTAATGATTTTCAAATGACATAAAACCTACAAGTTCTTTACAAAAATATTCTGAAAGTGTTTAAAACTTTAAAAAAAGCTTATGCAATTGAAAAAGTAAAACTTGTGCTGTAATTAAAATTGCGATTATATAATGTTGAAAAACAAGAAAAATGTAATTGTGGTATAAGTGATTTTATAAAAATAAAGCGTTTGACATTAATTTCTCTTGAGAGTTTCTATATTTTTGTTGCTTTTGGCCGAGTCTTTTAATCGTTGCATTTTTCTGCTAGTGTCAATTTTTCAACTGCTTCTTCTTAATTACTCACTTTCCACTTTCTCCACTTATATAAAAACTGTTAGATTCCCATTTCTTTCCAACTGCCCACGTACTCCAACTTTCCATGTTCTCTAACTTCATAAAAATTGTCAGATACTCACTTCTTTCCAAATGTCCACGTTCTCCAACTTCCCATGTTTTCTAATCTCATAAAAACCGTCATTTTGATAAATTGCCAGTGCCAAAATTGAAGATTATGGTTGTAAACTTCTGTGTTCTGGACTGAACTTTTAAAGATCCTAAACTTTTGGCAAATTGAAGATCCTAAGTATCTGGAGATCCTGAATTTTTGGAGATAGATCATGAACTCCTAGCAACTTGAAGATCATGAGCTTCTAGAGATTTTGAACTTTTATAGAATTGAAAATTCTAGGCTACATGCTTCTTTTTATTTTGGGCTCTTAGGCTATTTTAATTTTGGTATAAATAAGGATAATCTACATAAATCCCCTAAAAATACTATAGTCTGATATTTTACCTCATCATTTTGATTTTAGCAGAAATCTCCCAAAAAATGAAAGTTTTTACAATTCCCTCATAATCCAAAAATATTAAAAATAAGAGAAAATGGGACAGTTTTAAGCTTAAATTAATTTATTACTTATTTTACAACCTAAACCTCTCCACCTACCACCCCACCACCAGATAGTTTGGTTCGATCAATTCGGCGGCGATCAAACAAGGATCCGGTGGTTCGATGGAGGTTTAGCGGCAGTCGGACGAGTTCTTTTAGTAATAACAAAAATTCAGTAGTAAATATTTTGGAGGATTTGAAAACCTATAGAATTAAGAAAAATTTAAAAGTTTTAATTTTTATTGCTGCAGTAGCCGCTGAGCTATAAAATAACATTTTATTAATTTACATAACAATAATAATAAATTCATTACTATAATAGAGAAAAGTAATATTGAATTTTCATAATTTTGATGGAATGCTACATCTGTTTATAGGCTAATTTAGGTTAGTTATAATAAGATGCCAAATTAATTCCCTCTGAAATAAACAATGAATACATTAGAAAGAGTACCATATAAAACCATGTAATTTAGATACCTCCAGCTGAGTAGTTGTACTCTTATAAGATACGGGCCGGCCTTAGCCGGCACGAGAGCTGTGTGTTCTCTGATTGCTTACGCGCTTTCAACCATATCTTCATTCTCCTCAACTCACGTGCACATCTTATCTGCAAATTATCGGAAAGAAAAATGGAGGAGGAGATAAAAGAAAATGCGAAGTACTAGCGGTGTGGTGGGCCGGAAGACGGCCGCCGGTTCTTCACCTTTATTTCCGTCATTGTACGAATGTATTTTTCTAGTTATTATGACTGTTTATTAGTTAAGCATTCGTATAAATATCTTTATAACAACCGACAAGCTGTAGATCAAATGGTATAAGCGTTGGACAGCAATCTGTCAAAGTCGTGGGTTGATTTCCTCCCACAAACGCTCCTCCTCTTCAATTATCAAAAATATAAATAATTTGATTTCGATATCTATGCTATTAAAATAGTTTGTTCGTTTATATATTGATAATTTATTATTATTATTAAATGGCTGTACTCTTGAAATTTGAAAGCTCCATTAGTGAGTACAATTCGAATCAAAATGTACAAATCCGGCACATTATTTAGTCCTTTTATTACCAAAAAAATGAAAACTTACAGACAAAACTATGCAATCAAGCAAGTGAGATTCCCTGCCGATTCATCTCCAATTGAACAAAACCATCTTTTTTAAAATAAGCTGGCTAGCTTTAAGTGTTTGATAAAATTTCAAAATTTAATTAACTTTTTAATGTTCAAGAAGAAAATCAATTTAATGTAAAAGTTTTTTTCAATTGATATTACTTCTTTTTAGAGTCAATTTATTCTACAAATTATAGTACACTTTTAAATACATACATAGAAAATAAAAATAACTTTTAACAATAACTATTTTTAATTTTGTTAATATGACATATTAAATTATTAAAAACCAAATAAAATTAAAAATAAAAATAAAGCGGATATCATACTACAAATTTCTCCCAAAAATATTCTAAGAGCAAGAAGAGAAATAAGGAATAAAACAAAATGCGTACAATTTTATCTTAAGAAAAAAATTAAAAAACAAAGAATTTCAGGGAAAAAATATTTAAGTATTGAAACTATATAATCAAAAGATAGAAATAAATAAATAGAACAACTACAAAGTTAAATATGTCTCTTGTAATTGATAATTTTATATTTATGAATTTTATATATATAAACTATAGTGATAAATTATCGAAAAGATTAATGGTCCTACCAGAGGAGGAGGAGAAGAAGGAAAAATAAATAAATAATAATTATTTTAATTGTTTTTTTATAAACTATAATTTTATAATTAGGGCATGAATGAAACGCGGATATGGTACGTGTGTCGTTTATGGAAGCCATGACGTTTGCTTATATTCCAACTACGCGGATTCTTTTGTCACTATAATTCATTAGTGGAATCACACACATTTCTTGTTGCAACTATATACTTTGCTATAGCAACTCATATGTTAGGTTTGAATTACCAGAAATACCCCCCATTTTTAATCTTTCTTGTCATTTCAACATCGAAAAAAAATTATTTTCAATTCCGTGTACATCGAATTAAATAAATTTAACATCAGTTATGATATCAAAAAATCAACGAGTTATAGCTCAAATGGTATAAGCGTTGGACAGAAACTGTCAAGGTCGTAGGTTAAATTCCTCACACAAGCGCTCCCCCTTCTGCAATTATCAAAATAAATAAATTATGATATTAAAAACGTAATTAATATTCTGATTAATTGAAAGTCGAACCGAATGAATTTATCAAAAAAAACTGGCGTTTCTTTATTTAATTCATAAGATATCAAACCCTAATCAATTTTAATATAATTTATATGGTTGCATGATTATTATTAGAAAAAGCTATATCTAGTCATAGTTGTGTACATGTTTAATATATAATTGAATAGCAATATGGTTATGTATTGGATATCATTCATTCTCTTTTTCCTAATCAACAATTGCAATTATACATGTAGTTTGCAAGCTATGCAAGTTAGGGTTTATAGGGCATGTGTCTTGTTTACACCAAATATAGGAATTTTTTCTATCCATAATGGAGATTCTTATGCCATTATATGTACATAGACACTTGCTATTTTTCACCAACTATTTTTTTGGTAAATTATATTTATTCACCAATACAAATGTTTTCGTTTGCCAAATATATTATAATTTTAAAATTTTACAATCCGATATATCATCTTTTATCAAATATACTATAATTTGTTTAAAAATAACATGAGCAACACTATATGACCATGTATATAGAATTTATTCTATTTGACATATAATACTGTATCACATTAGTTAAAAACTAAACATAAATATATTTGACAGTAATTTAAAAAATAGATTAATTTTTTTAAAATCATGATACATTTGATAAAAGTATAATTATGGACAGATAAATACAATAGCTGGATTAAAAAAAAAGAAACGACTAATAGTTTAAAAGACGAGTGGGTATCACAATTAAAAAGAAAAATAATACCATAAAAATAATAAAATAATTAATAACATAAATGGTTATGGTTAACAGACGACCGTCGGCTACTATGAATTCTTATATGGTTATACCCCTTAATGTTTATAATTGAATCTGAGGAGATGTATAATCATGTTTAATTTTTTCTTTCAAACTACAATAAAATATATAGTAAATAATATTCTGTAATATTTAATATTCTCTAAAATATATATAAATAGAATGGAATATCGTGTTCATATCTATATCTTTCTCTAACCCTCCAAAAACACACATAAAACCTAACATTATACAAAATAAAAAGTAATAAAATCTAAAATAGAAAAACATAATTATGGGACCATTTGAGTTTCAGTTTACTTTATTGAGTCTCTCTTGCCAATTTGTTTATTTTTTTAGACATATATACCCTTCTCTTCCTCTCAACAGACAGCTTGTTTTTCTCTTTAAAATTTCATATTTGTCCCTTTCATTTCATTATTTTCTAAATAGTTAGTATATAAATATAAGCATCCATTTCATCTCTTTTCCCTCTACACAAAACTACACCAACTCCCTCTTATCTTTTATTTTATTTCTCTATATAAAAGATCTTGATATAAGAAATATTCAGTAGTGATTCTTGATCGGAAATGGAAGAAATAATGGCCACGATGATCAAGAAACAGCAAAACCAACAAATTATACCCAATATTAAATCACCACTATCTTCCATGCATAGAGATTCACACACAATTTCAAAAGTCAAGCCAAAGATACGCATAATTCACATATTTGCTCCTGAAATTATCAAGACCGACGTAGCTAATTTCAGAGAGTTGGTTCAGAGACTCACCGGAAAACCAGCAGCTGATCATCATCAAAAAAGTTCGAAGGTCAAGAAACAAAGACTGCCCATTAAGCAAGATCATCATCATCATCTTCTTCAGCATCAACAACAGTTAAGAACTAACCTACCTACTGCTGCAGTAATGGCGGGTAATAATTTAGGGTTTAGAGAGACGGTGGTTAAAGAAGAAGAAGAAGAGGAAAGAATGTGGAATGGTGCAAATTCCGGTGGATTCTTGGCTGGTTTTGCAGATTTGGATGGTTTTATTCAAGAACTCGGTGAATTTCCAATGCTGCCGATGGCTATGGAAGCTAATAATCATCACATGCATGGTTTTGGAGAAACTCAATTTGCTTAAATTCTTCATCAGAAATTAATAATTTTGGTTTAATTTTTCTATCTTTGGTTAATTTTTATTTAATTTAGATTATTATTTAACTTATTTATAAATTAATTTATTTGTTTTCTTTTTGGCCTTTATATCTATAATTTTCTTGATTTCTATATATGTAAAAACAAATATTTGCAGAGAAATTGGCACTTATGAGCTTCTGTCTGCTCCATTTGGATGAAATAGAAAATTAACAGATTATATTAATTGTTTATTTTTCTTTATTTTTCCAAATACTTGTCAATTATCAATTTATAATTTAAAATTGAGATTAATTTTGTTTGTTTAATTTGGATGTTAACATTAGCCATAATCTAATTCAATGTGGGCCTCTCTCTTACTGTGAAGAAACATATTGTTTGGCTGACCAAACAAGAACGTGCAAAACAAAACTCTAAAATTTATTTGATAATTCAATTAATTAATTAATTACTTTTCTTACAAGGCTTATCATTATATTTAAAATCCATATATCTAATTTTTTTAACACTTAGTCTTCTCACACTAATCATATACATTATAAAATAGTCCATACTTATGTATGTTCCATTTTCTTAATGTATCTCTCATTTTCTTGATTATTAGTTTAAAGATACTTGTAGTTTACCGGTTTAAATTACTACAAGTTTCACCTTTCTTAAGATTATCCAAATTTTGGAAACAAAAGTTTATATTCCTAACCTAATATTGTGTAGTAGTTTATTACACTTGATGATCCAAGGAACATTTTGAATATATGTAATATTTTAGGTTTACTGGTGATAAAATGCCAAATCTTTTCGACTTTTTAAAAATCTAGATAAACCTTTTAAAAGTTGTAAATCTATCCCAATTTGGTCAATTGTCTGAAAATTTATCAATTTTTTCAAAATTAATTTAGTTTTACCTACATGGCATGCAATTGAATGTGTACTTATAAAAACAAAAAAACAAAAAAGTTGCCGATTGAGAACGTGTTTCAAATAAATTATAACTTTATTTTCATGTTAACTCGACATGCCACAAAGACACGATTAAATCAAGTTTTAAAGTTAAATAGTGAATTATAAATCCGGATAGATCTACAACTTTTAAAAGGTTTGTATAGATGTTTAATAAGTAAAAAAATATTTAACATTTTGACACTAATCAGCCTAAAATGTTAAAAATTAATTAAAATGCAATTTTGAAAGTTAAAAAAATCAATGTGACTCAAAAGTGATGGACTTCGTAAGCAAACTTTATGAGTATCGGTCGTTGGTTCATTATTAATGAAATAAGGTTCAAAAATCGTCCAATTCACACACTTTGATTTTGGGTGGAATCATAAAAATGTTTTTATGCTTATTTGGATTCATTTTGTTTTTGTGAATTTCAAATCCGTATTCACACCTCACATTAAGATATAAATAGAAATTCACAATGGATAATTAAGAATAAATTTCTTTTGATGAATAATTAAGAATAAATTAAATTATTTATAATGATGATTAATTAATAGTATTTAGTACAAGTTAATTATCTTACATAAGATGAATGATATCCATCGTTGGTTCATTATCAATAAAATGAGGTTTAAAAAATCGCAATTCACACACTTTGATTTAGGATAAAATTACAAAAATGTTATTATGCTTACTTTTGATTCATTTTTTTTGATGAATTTCAAATCCGCATCCACACCTCACATCAACATATATTAAGAATAAATTAAATTATTTATAAATGAGGATTAATAGAATTTAGTACAAACCAATTAATTTTATATAAGATGAATTATAATTTACTATCTTTTACTTACCCTAGCACTCTCGAAGAGCCATAAATTTTATACATCAATAAGAATTTGTATGGACAGTAAAATTTTCGGTTAATGGATATTTTTACCTCTGAATTTATACTCATTCACTTATTTAAATTCTCAATTTATGATCAAACGGGTTAAACTGGAAAATAGAAAAATTAAATGGATGAAAGGTATATGAAAGATTATATAAGTGTTTTATTTTTTGTATATATAAAAATAAAAGTGAAATTTAAGTTTATCAAATTCTTGATTTTTTTTTAATTTATATATGAATTTATTTTCATTCTTTTAATTTTAATTTTTTCTACTCTTTTTTGAAAAAAAATAAAAAAGTTATAATTTTAAAATTTTAAAAAATATTTATTTTAAGAATTAAAGTTCACTATTAAATATAAAGTAGAAAGTTAAATTTTGCTCATACTAAAAAATATATTACATAAAAATTTAAAACTTGAAATGTTTAAGATATTAAACTGAAAGATGAAAAGTCAGATGAGTGAAAGTGTACAAATTCAGATGTCAAAATATTCTTTAACTATATTACACGTTAGCTTAAAAAGTATATCCACTCGCCATTTTTAGAGATTAAGCAGATAAAATTTACAAGTTGGAAAATTAAATTAAATAGATTAAACTGTAAAATAAGAGATTAGATAGGTGAATGGGTATAAGTGTAATGATCTAGAAATATATTAAGCCATATATTTTTTTAAACTTATGACAAAAATGTAACCATCATGGTCATATGGTTAGCTATACAATTTTCGCTGACATGATGTAAACACAAACTTATTTTCTATCCCATTACTTGATTTTTGATAGCACAACAGAGATTTTCTGCAACCATATTATCATGAATGTTAAGAATTTGATCGGATAATAAGAAAATTGTTTAATTAATCAAGAAAAAAAATTGTATATACATATGCATAGTCTGTCTAAATCATTGGAAACATAAATGGAATATTATTCCAATTCTAATTTTGATTCTGATTCGAATCCTGTTTACTAATTGTGAAAAGATCTTTGTTTTTTTTTTAATTTTACCAATATATGAAGAATTGTTCTTTTGTAATTGAGAAGTTGTGATTAATTGAATGCAGATCATAAGAAAAAGGCAAAGGATGAATATAGATGATTTTACCAAGTGGTTCTAATTATAATTTTAATTTAAGAAAACCAGGTTTCTGGTTAAGCGTTAATTAACATTAATAATTGACTAAACAAAAACCACATAATTCAAGTCAACTTTTTTAGTAAACTTTATTTGCAATTTGCAGAATTGATGTATTTGGGCGGCACTGTAAGTGTATAGAAATTATGTTATCTTTTCCAAAACTCAAATGACATATCTAATCAACTTATTTTACATGTCATTTGATGTGAAAATCTTCACTCAGGGTTCCTGAACTTTTTTCCCTCCCAATGCAGTACCTAAATTGCAATATTATATCCCAACTACAATTTCGTAACAGTAATATACTTTTTAAACAAATTTTATTTTCTATTAAAATAAGCTCACGAGACATACACATGAATGTCTACTTGACATAAAAAAAAATAAAAAAAAAATGGTACATGGTCATGAGATTTCCTAAACAAATTTCAACTGTAAAACGGCACTTTTAAACTTTTACATTCAGACTAATCCCATTTGAACAGGGTATGTCCATTGCGGGAGGAAAAACAATACATGCAGCCATTTAAAATTTGAGGATCAGAGCTTTATCTCCCGCAAGAGACCTGTCCGACTCAAATGAGAATTAGTCTGAATATAGAAAGTTTAACGATGTTGTTTTATAGTTGAGATCCGTTTTGGACACTTCATAAAATTACTAAAAGTATTATACATGTATCGAAATTTCAAAGGTAAATGTGAAAGGTACTAGTAATAAATTAGTTGGGTTAATTTTTTTACCTACTCTGAAACAAAGATAAAAATTTATATAGACTATAGGAATATAATCGAGGCTAATCAGATCTAAATAGTGTAAAGTTAAAGCTCAATTCAATTCTAAAATTCGAAATTCAACTCAAAGATAATTGATAACCAAATTCAATTTTAATTATACTACTTATTAAAGAGTTTTAGTATGAAACTAAGGAAATTATTGTGATCATGTAAAATTTTATAGGATAAAAAAATTAATCATCATAACTAGCATCATAAAAATTATTTTTTGAATTCAGGAAAGAAAAGTCCTAGCTGTTCTTTTGAGAAAACCTGGCAAACATTTTTCATCTTTGGTCATCTGGGAGGGTTTTTTATGGTGATCTTCGACCGATAATTACCCCCATATCCCCAGATCTAAACTTTTAAATTTTTAGTTTGAATGAAATTTTCATCTTGGCCAATTTTGGTCCTGCTTTTTTGTTTTCTAGTCGTGTCTTAGCTGAAGATACATCTAATTAAATTTAAGAATAATTCATTTTTCATCTTAAGAGGTGGAGATGCTGATGAGTTTTACTTTCAAACAAGTTAGATTTCTACAACAATTAAAATCACCACCATCCGATGGATACCACTAAATTTATGACTTCAATGTTAAAAACACACACAAGAACATTGGTTAGAGAATGGGTGAAAATAGAACCGCTAGATGTAGCAATTATGTGATCAAAAATAGTATTATCTCTTTGATTTTCGATTTCTCCTACAAATAATTCCTCCTCTCCAATTATGAAAAAAAAATGCAATATATATCTTCAACAATATTACTGCCTTCTAATAACATTAGTTTGATAGCACATAACAGTTTTACTGTTTTAGATCAAAGAGGAGTATAATTTAAATAATAAAATATTTCTTTATGTATATAGAAAAACTTATATAGTTACTCATGCTGTATCACAACAAGTATTTACAAAGTCTAGTTTGTCTACATAATTTAAGTATTGACTGATCAATAGCTTTCCATTAATAATTTCTTTTTATTTTTCAAAAAATAAAGAAATTTGATTAGACTATTGTACTTGTCGAGTATGTTATTAATTAAACTTAACTTTGCTAAGTCGATTCGAATATTCGAATTTAATTTTAAATATTTTGCAGATTAATCTCAAGTAATTTGCGAATTGACTCAATTCAATTATATAATGTAATAGAAGATGCATTACATCATATGTATAAAAAGGCCAAATAAAATTCCACCAATTGAAGTAGTTATATTAAGTTAGACATTTGTCAGTTATGTATGAATGTATGAAAAACCCAACTCACCCAAAAATATAATAATAGCATCATCTCTGATATAAACATATGCAACAACAGTTCTCTTAAGAAAACAATCCAAAATAAAAAATAAAAAATTAGGTCCTTTTCAATCACGTAAACTAATAATAAAAGTTATAGATCAAGAAACCGAGATGGCTTTTCCTGTTGTAAAGCTGATGTAAATGAAAAATTCTTATTCATATCAGATATATAACACACAACATGTCAATACATATTAAATTATACCTTAAGAATTTTTCCATTTACAAAATAAATATATAAAACAAAGTTGACATTATAAATGAAGCAAATTAAATGAGCAAATACCTTCCTGATGGTGAGTGTTTTATGCACATAATAACTCCAATTGTCAAAAGGTCGTATGCAATCTTCCCCACTGGGTGGTAACTGTTTTGAGTAGAATAAAACTTGCGGTTCGAATTGCAAGCAATGTTGTCTTGTCACCGTCTGCTAAAAGTCAAATGTTAAGAATTGCTTCTTCTTTCTTAATGCAAAGAAACTGTAATCAGCAATACAGCAAACCAAAATTATAGTCAATTAGCATAGGAAACACTGAACAAGGCACGTCATTTCTCCAAAATATTCACACTTGCTATCAGAATTTCCTTTCAATCTGTTAAATGAGACTTCAACGATGTTTAATTATCTTTAACACGTATGCAAATATTTATTAATCTTCAAACATGAACAGATAAGCACACAAACCTAGCTTGCCTTCTACTCAAAATTTCATCAACCAAATGAGAGCTGATAAGAATTTCTACTAATCTCTAACTGTTAGGTGATGCTTCAACAATAGTTTTATTTGTTCTCTAACAACAACAAAAGAAAAATTAGTGTGAATGCAATGAGCAGGTAAAAATCATGCTTCTTGAAAGCGTGTAAAGATGATGAGACCATGAAAACTACCCTCTTCAACTTTACAATCAACCACTTAAACATGATGAGACCAAGACTGGCAGCAGCACCGTCATATGACTTTTGGAGACAGGATACCTGTGTTTACGCTCCGCTACCCGGACTTGAACCAGATGCTCTAACGCCCTTTTCTTTCTGTTGTTTCTGTAGAACTGTACATGCATCAGTAAAATGTGAGTTCAAAAGGGTTAATTCCAACAAAGTTTTTGTGTCGTTGATTACGAGAGGTCACTTGCTATCTGAACTGCGAACATTTTATACATATAAACGGACAAAAAGATTAGGATAAAAGCGAACATTGGCTTTATTATTGAGAAAGAGAAAATGTAACAGTTTGACTCTTTACTGTGATAGAAATACAGAGTGGGAAAGATAAAACTTAATAAAATGAAACGGGTGATGATTGACATGTAAATACTTTACATTGTATCACAAGTTTGAGAAGCAAATAAAATAAAATATCAGTATCTTTAACTCTCGTATTCAGTGTTGGCCATTGTGGCAGATGGAGAAGCATCCAACCTTGTAAGAACTTCAGGTACTCCAGCAGTATCCCTAATAATCTGATTCAGGAAACAGAATAAATATTTAGCATATGGTGACTCAGGAGTTGGCCACTTGCTTCATATTCCCACTTATCAGTTTAAAAGTAAGCTTAGCATGTTTCTAAAGTCTACACAAGATAATTCTTTATAGTCATCCTTCAATATTCACGACACGGATATATCAATTAATATTGCAGCTTAGGTGGTTTCCAGAGATGAAAACAACTTTAAGAGATTAGGGGAAAGTATTCATTTAGCATTCCTACATCTACTGATAAAATGAAGAACTACTGTCATAATAGTCATCTAGAAAAAGTACCACCGTTAACTAATTAGGACAATAAATCCACTTAAAGTTTAAGTATCAGGTATGTCATTTAAATATACAACCCTTCATGAATGTCAATGGATTATTTTATTGCACCCACTTCATAATAGCAACCCCAACTATTTATGTTATAATTTCTAGAACTCCTAAACTCACCTTTTAACACTGTTGATAGAAATAAAGATCAGAAATATGTTCAAGATTACTATCTCCGATTTTCTTCCAATAAATGCAAATATAGTTACTGTAGAAGTATTAACATACAAATCCGAATGGATAAGGCTGTCCATTTTGCAAGGATCAACAAAAGACTTCTTTACGATACAGAACCTTATCAGCCTTTCTGGAGAGAGGTAAAATGGAGCAACCTTTCATTGCATCAAGGTTACTTCATTCTCACTATTCTATAAGAGTTAATACAACAAACCGTAGATCAGATATTACAAGTTACTATGTTTATCCAATTCTGCAATGAGGACACTAAGTATTTAAGGGGAAAATGTGCACAGCGATACCCAAGATGTACACAGAAGAATACTTACAAGTATCTCCTCATCAAGATAAGAGATCATAAAGAGCCTCTGGAAAGACCCAGCTGCAGGAGTTTAGAAAAGAAAATCTTAGCATGATTTATAATGATATTGATAACTCAATAAACAAATTTGAAAAGAAAATAAACCATAAAACATCATTAGATATCTAAAAGGATTTGACGACAGAATGTTGATTAATGATGAAAATAAAAATAACTATCATACACTAAAGTAAAAGTTAAAAAAGAATCCTCTCATGAGCCTAAACCACTCCAATGGAATATCATAGCTAATACAGAAAGCGACTGGTTTTAATTTTTTGGATGTCAATTAGCAGAGAGTTTAATGCTAAATAGCTAAAACAGTCTTATATCTAAGAACATTTATCTTTGTTATATGAATATAAACAGTGAAAGTCAAGCCACGACCAGAATTACAACCCACTACTCTAATAATAGTATACGCTTTATATCAGGCAATGCATAGTCGAGAATCAAATCATAAGCATCTGATGGAATCATGGAACCAAACAGTCGGTCGATTAAGATTTTATAAGCTAGTTCATTTTTACATTTCTCGACTGCAAAAGATCATGCAAATCCTTCCATAAAAGTAAATAATAGTTGAGATATAAGGTATTCACAGTTAATTTGGTTAGGTATCTTTGTGCAGATAAAAATCTGGTTGGTGCCAAGGGGTTCACAAGAAGAACAGCATTTCCTCTGTCTCCATGGTCTGATTACTGCTGGCATTATGGCCTTGTTTGTGCATGATGTCAATTCACTATTCTTGCAAAATCATGTCATAATTTGTATAAGAGAAATTGTAGCATGATAGCTTTCTAAACAAGAGAACTGACTAAATAAAATTCAACTGAACTGAATTCTTGCATTATAGATTTTCCAATCATAATCTAAACAATTCATAACCAGCTTATGTAATAAAACATCATTAAAATATATTTTTTCTTTCCTCGGAATTCTTGTGAATGGGTCAGGACTTTTTGTAAATCAAAATCTCATCAATCCCAAATTAAATATCTAGTAACCAAAAATACAGAGGTGGACTGCTTTTTCTATATTATTTTTGCATCTAGGCAGGGATGTTTAAATGCAAAATACAAGTGTAAGTAGCATAGCAGGATACTGGAGCTTTACAGAAGTAAGTTGATTTAGGAAAGAAAACACCTAATTGGCATGGCAAACAAATGAATGAAACACAGCACAAAAGTTTCTTTAGCTTTTGCTTAAAGAGATATGGAGGAAAAGCAGGATGTCTGAACGCTCTCAAAAAGGGGGAAAAATAAAAGAGGAAGACAGGCACAATTATCCAAAAACTTCAAAGAACTTACATAGAGGAATTTTTAGGCCATTGGAAACCGCATTCCTGATTGAAACTGGAAGTTGTTGCGCTATGCTCATTGCTTGACCAAGTACAGCTTTTAACTGTTCTGGTACACTTTCTTCAATTATTGCTGGTGTCTCAAGTATTCCTTCAACATATACCTCTTTCATTCTGAGAGGTCCCTCCACAGATAATTGGGAAGACAAAACAACTTTGCTATCTATCTGCACTCGGACAGAAAAATAAATTCATAGTGAAATTCAAAACTACAACAAAAGTGTGCAGAAAAGGTTTAACGATAACTATAGCAACATTTCTCCGTTAAGTATTCATCAGTGATGTCACAGAAAAGGTTGAAAACCTTCATTGCTGTATGCCTATTGTATTCACTCCTCAGCTAAATTCAATACCACAGGGAAGAAGGGACCGACAGATATTCAACATGAAAAGAGACAATATATCCATATTGCATATATTGCGACCAATTACTGAAAATTTTGTGATTGAGACACGTCTTAGAAGGAAATTATATTTCCTCAACCAACTTTTAGACAATTTACTTCAGAATTTTTCAAGTTAACTTCAACTGACCCGCATTTGATTCAACCCAATCCACATACCATCAGGGCAGTCAACATTGAATATGGAGCTTAAGTTCTAAACAAAGATAAATGTAAAAAGAGGTACATATCTAAGCCAATCAATGGTAGTCCGAGCAAAACGAATCAAAAAGATTCTATTGATTTCTTTTGATTACAGAAGAAAACCATCAACAAAAACTAAAATAGAACATGGATTTCATTGATAATTACTAATTAGTGCTTTTAACCTCTTCATTAGAACACATTCAAATAAACAGAACATGGATTGCAATACAATACATTAACGGACGAGGAGAACGAAGATAAAAGGAAATACCGATGAGAGTAATTTCATATTGGCAGTAACCTTAGCATTACTATCCTTAATCACAACATCCAATTTCGCCAAATTCGCCAAACTCGAAGGAAACCTCCTGCAGAAACAGCATCCAATTATCGATCCATTCAAATAAAAACTAACATTTCCACTAATCCAAACAGAATAAACTCCTTAGACTTACTCAGATAAAAAAGTAGCAGCAAATAATCCAGGACTTCCAGATCCAAACCACTCGAAATTCCACCTTCCTTCCAAAAACGGTGACCTGAATAGCTGAACAAACAACTCAACATCTAATAATAATAATAACAGATTAAATTAAATTGGTAAACAACTTAATGTCAACAATTAAAAGAAAGCAGCACCTACGTAGTTGGTCTAGGACTAGGATTAAGCCTCTCAAGACCAATAATCCTCTCATTCACATCAATTCTTTGCATTGTCGTCACTTTTCCGCTCACCAACGCTTCAAATCCACCTGAATCCTTAAACTGCTCCAAAATTTTCACAAAAAACAATTACACATAACCTAACTTACGTATAACAATCAAGAATCTAATAAACTGAGAGATAATTAACTGCGAGAAGTAACGATTCTTTAGCGGAGAGACGCTCCATAGCTTTGGCGTAAGTCGCCGGAGCTCCTTGTACGGTCTCATTCACCGTTGTTTTGCAGGTCAACTTCCGAATTTTGCGTGGAAACCGCGGGAAGGAGACATTAGCAGTTGAAGAAGAATAAGAGCGGGAAGAAGAAATTGAAGAAGAAATTGCAGAGAGTGAGGACTGTGTTATTGAAGTTGCCATTTGCAGTCCAATTATTCGATAATGTAAGATTTGAATTTTTATTATTACTACATTTTATGTGCTTATATATATGCTAACAGACAAATTGCGTCTTATAAAATTATTTCTGTTGATATAATCTAAAACAATTTCTTATCTTCTTACATGGTTCTTGTTGTAAAAAATAAAAAATTATTTCTTATAAACTTTTTCAATTTATTTCCATATTAAGAGTATTTTTATCCTTTTAACAATTTTTTTTCTTTATTTTGATATAAAAGGAAATATAAAGATACATATTTAATGAAGCTTTTTAAAGATATTTCATTTTATACGTTTGTCATCTTTGGATGAATGATTTTTATTTTTATTTTTATTTAATTAAATAATTGTCACAAATATTTATTTTTATTGATTAAATATAAAAAGTAACAATTTATAAATACTAAAACATCTTTTATAGAATTTTTTATATTTAAACTCAAAGTATCTAATACAAATAATAGCAAAAAATTAATTTCAATATTTATTTTTATTTATTATTTTATAATCTGAATTTTTTATAGCTTGAAAAATAAATTTTCAATAGTTTTTGGCAGAAATTCAAAATTATAGACAAAAAATCCAATAAATTTAGTTAGAGAGACATCAATAAATTTAGAAGAACGAATAGTTTAATAATTTATAAAAATAATAATTATCCCGTGAATCTATTAACCATAAGCAGGAAATAACAAATAATAATACTAATTTGAATTAAAACAACAGAGATGAAAAATCCATATTGATTGAAATTTATAATTTATAGGATAACTTTAGAATAAAAGTATAAATAAATATTTTTTAATACCCATCAATAAAAAGAGTTAAAAATAATTTTCATATTCTCATCGAGTTGCAAAAATGACTCTAATAATTTATGAGAGCAAAAATATCTCTCAATTTTTATCAATGTAATGTAATTTTCTTTGATGGAGGAGTTTAAATCTCAAATTTTAAAAGATTAGAGTCATTTTGTATTTCAGTTTTGCGCTTCAAAATTAGGAGTGATGTTAAATAAATTCACAAATTATATCTATTTTTTAATTTAATCATGAACTTTGAAACGTCTCATATACAAGAAATTTCATTTTTTTTTTTCAATTTAATGCATATGCTAACGTCGCACTCGGTGTAATTTTGTCAAAATGGATATTATTTTTGACAGCCATGTCACCATATTATGACCTCGTGTATCGAATTGAAAAAAAATAAAATATCCTGCATACAATTGAGACATTTTAAAAAATATGTATAGTTTATAATTTTATATAACATTATCTCTAATATAAGGATCATTTTCAAGCTTTTGGTCGTAATATTTGAATTATTTTTATATATTTTAATAAAATTAAATGCAGTCATGCATATATTGCACCTTAATTTTAGGGGACACACCAAATATCCCCCTATGATATTATCATAGACAAATTTAAAATCAAAGTTTGTCATGTTTTATGCCCCTCAATTTTGGGGGTTATATCAAATAAAACAATCATGAATTCGATGCTTATTTCTAATAAATTTAGTAAAAGAATTATATTTTATTTAAAAATAGAAGAAAATATTTTTTATTATATAAATTTAAGGGATATAGGTCATATATGTCCTTGATGTTTGAACAAAGGATCACTTATAGTACTTTGGAAAAATGCACCAAGCCACTAATGTTTTTATATGTGTTTCTTTAGGCCCCATTGTTAGGGGCATATATGACCATTTTCTAGAAAATATTAGTAACCTAAAAAGTCATTTAAAAACTTTAATGGCCTTTTTGCACCTTTATAAACCATAAATGCATAGGTAATTCTTAATCTAAATGTCAGAGGGCGAATATGATTCCCCCTTCCCTTCCCCTAAATTTAATAGTTTAAAAGTACGGTTAATAGCATAAAAATTCACCAACTTTACATGTTTTTTCATTTTAATCACGCAGTTTGAATTTTCTCATTTTCATGCACGAACTATTACTTTTTCTCAAATTCATGCACGGTGTTGAAGTGTCATGACTCCATTGGTGTAATTCGCTGAGGTAAAAGTCATTTTACACCAATTAAGAGTGTCACCTCAGCACCGTGCATGAATTTGACAAAAAGTTGTATTTCGTGCATGAAAATGAGAAAATTTAAACTGCGTGATAAAAATGAAAAAACGTGTAAAGTTCGTGATTTGTTTTAACAGTAACCCTTAAAAGTATATAAGTTTTAATCATATATCAATTTAACTTCTTAGATGTAAGGAGAGTAATCTAATATACGAGTTTGAATATTCGCTTCGCTTCGTTTAAAATCTGAGAATTGGGTCTATTCTTCTTGATAAAGAGCAGCGGTGTGTTCTTCATCAAGAAGAACAACGGTCATGTGAAATTTTGTGTTAACCATGTAAAAATTTGTGTTAGTCATGCATTTTGTGTTAGTCATGCATTTTGTGTAAGCCATATGGCTAACAAACCAATTGTATATTAGTCATGTAAAATTAAAAAAAAAAGATTTTTTATTATAAATATTCATTGATTTGTTGTAAATATGACATGGTACAAATTCATGGAATATATACACATATCTTGACACAATAGAGAAATAATAATTAAAAAAGGAATCTCATTGATATTAATAGAGTAAAATTTATTTGGAAGAAAATATTTAATTAGAAAAATAATTTACATGATAATTTTATAATAAAAAATTTAAAAAATAATTTTCTGATTCACATTAACAGAAAAAGTAAAAAATTATCTTAAAATGACCATTGATGTGAAAAATGACCCATATTTTGGCACCGATGTGAAAAATGACATGATGAGTTGTAAAGAGGCAAATGAGCTATAGCCTGGATGGCTTAGCTTCATATTGCATCATCAGAGGTTTGGGGTTCAATCCCGCCTCTGGCAGCAGTGACTGCATTTAAAAAATGAATTTCTAATCTAGTACTAACACTATAATTAACTCCCGCTAATCCCGCTAACCATATCTCGGATAAAAAAAAAAGTTGTAAAGAGAAAAAATTACCCCACTTTAATGGAGTTATTATAACTTTGTCTAATGGAAGAGGTTCAAATACCAATTTTCAAAGGGCTAAGTACATAAATCACCAAAATAGTCTATTTGCTCTCATAAATACATCACCTAATAAATATATGCAGATATCTCTCAATAAAATAATTAAGTTTTCATAAATACCTCAAAACTAAAAACACGGAGATTTACTATTAAAATAGGACAATTCTGCCCTTCTTACCAACTCCTTTCTTCTTCCTTATTTTTTTTCAAATCATCACCATCTTCTCTCATCACCGTCATTGTCGCCGTTCTTAATCCATTCCGCCGTTATTCTGTTCTGTTATTTTGCCGTTATTTTGTTCCGCTATTCCACCGTTCTGCCATTCCTCCGCTCTGTATTTTTTCTTATAATTGACGATGAGCCTCTGTTTTGTGAGTTTCTACATCTCAAAAAAACCAAAATTTCATTAAATCAATTTTTTAATGTTTTTAGATTTTTTTATAACTAAAATTTGCAATTGAAAGAGTTTTAGTTTGACAGAGAACTTTTAATTTAATAGTTAAATTATAATTGAGTGAATTCAAATTGAAACCAATTCACTTAAATTGAGCAAGAATTGATGAACATGGAATATAAATTTAAAATTGTAGTGTTAATTAGTTGAAGAAAGAAGAGAATGAATTGGTGCTTATTGGTGTTTCCTCGTGGCAGATCAGTGGAAATGTTGGTGATGGAGTGGTGATGGACTTAAAATGTGTTATACTCCAACCTAATTGCAACTGAATTTAGTATATTTAGCCTAACTTTTAATTATTGCATGCACAAATTAATTTGTTATAAATTGATTCTTTAATTTCATTTGGCAGAAGACCATTTGGTCAAACTGAAAGTGAAAAAATGGAGAGAATCAACAAATGGAGATTGCAGCAGAAACGCGGTTACTGGAGGAATGACGATTAGAGGAGGAGATAATAGTGGTCGGATGATGATAGAGATGGCGGAGACATCGGCGGTTCAGATGACGGAGGAGAAAGCAGAGAAAGACGTGGAGTAGGAAAGTAATAGAGAGGATGAGAAGGATAAGGAGCATTGTCGGTTTGAGATTTTAAAACGGAGAAGAATGGGCGGTTGTGGTGTTTAACGGAAGAAGCAGTGACGCTGTTGTTGCTGTGGACATTTTGTTCGGTTTGGAGGAAGAGAAGCAAAATGGCGCCTGGGGTCATATGTATGTATGAGTTTGTGTGTGGAGTAATTAACGTTTGATATTAGGTGATATCAGATTGATTTTACGTTGAACTTAAAATTATCTAATATGTACTATTAATTTGTTTTTAAAATATTAAAACTGCACAATTTAAATTGAAAATGTTTGTGTCCTCACTTCTATATTAGTGAAAAAGAATTTTGACATTTGGTTGATTTTCAGTTGATCTTCGGTTGATATGTAGTTGATCTTTAAAATTTTATCAGATTATATATATAGAAAAATAAATTTTAATAAATTAAAGAGAACTCGTTAATATAATCAGGTTGGGCAAATGGTAATAATAGTTTTGAACTGTTTTGCGTAAGAAAAATAAAAAGTAAGTCTATTATAATTTAAATGAATTATATAGTTGATTTCCAGTTGATATTCGGTTGATTTTTAGTTGACTTTCGGTTGACATTTAGTTGATCTTTAAAATTTTGTCAAATTAAAAAAAATCAACAAATTACAGAGAACTCATTAATATAATCAGGTTTAGTAAATAGTAATAATTTTTTTGAATTGTTTTGCGTAAGAGCAATGAAAAGTAAATCTATTATACTTAAATTGAATTATATAGTTGATTTTCAGTTGACATTTAGTTGATTTTTAGTTAACTTTCGATTGACATCTGGTTGATGTTTAAAATCGACACCTGTCAACCTTAAGATTGGAAAAATGATAATAATAATTTTGAACTGTTTCACATAAGAGTTTCAACAAATTCATAAATATATATTTAAAATATAAAGTTGATAACGAGTTGATTCATGATTACATATAAACATATGCTAAAATAATAAAATATTTATTTAATATCTAAAGTTGATAATGAATTGATTTATGATTATTTAAACATATGATAAACTAATAAATATATATTTAAAATATAAAGTTAACTATAGGTTGCTTTATAACTATATAAACATATGATTAATAAATATACATCCAAAATTTATGGTTGACATGAGTTGATTTATGATTATTTAAATACATTGTTAAAGTAATGAAAAAATCAATCTAAATTTAAAGTTTGATTTTAGAATCAGTTTACTATACTCTCATTTAAAATATAATGAAAAAATAAATAAAATGTCAAATAACTAAAAATTGATTTAAAGTTGATTTAAGGTTGATGTAAATTTTATATATCTCCAAGAAAACAAATTGCACTATATTACTATCATGTTTGGGTTTTTTTTCCTCAGAATTAACACTCACCAAGACCATATGCCATTAAACATCTATAAGCTAGTAAAACATAAGATACGCTTCATACAAAGAGAACCCCATAACTTAAGCACGTTGATTTTAATCAAGCAATAACTAGCTACAGAAACCAGTCATTTAATGGCACCCAACAGCTTTAAAACCTATGTCAAAGCTTACAGAGAAAAAGAATGAAATGGTGAAGTTGCAGTTTTAGTTTTGTTTGGCTTAAAGGATTGAAGGGGTAAGGGTAACAGAGAATTGAGATTCATATTTGCAGTGATTATTTCATTTCATCTCCACCAATGGTATACTCCAACCAGCCCCAATTCTTTGAATAATTCAAGAAAAAAAATTCTTGTGCGAGTAACTGGAGATTTTCAGCCACCAACAACTATTGAACGACCGTCGTCTCCTTCCTCTAGCGGTGGCGCTCTGCAACTCCTCCTCCATCGTTGTTATCATCACAAGGTGAATAATTTTTTAGATCTGATTTGAAATTACCCGAATTCTCACTAAACAACGGTCATCGGAACATAAACGGCGGTCATTGGAGCGTAGGCTATGGATGGCGACCGTCGTCTCCTTGCTCCGGTGGCGGCGACCTCAGCGGTATGGTTGGTGGTCGTCGTTTATCCGGTCATTATGTTGGATTATAAGGTCTGAGGGAAGTTAATGGGCAATGTGAATAAAGCAATGAAGGGTAAAAGGGAGACATAAATTATAATGAGGTATAGATGAAAAGTATTTAAAATAAATGAGAGAATTTTGCACTTTTTAATATTTTGAGTCACTAATGTATACATTTAGAGAAATTGATGTATAGGGTGTAATTTCCTCATTTTTAAAGTGTTAAGAGTCCAATTTTACTTCTTAATGGCTATATTAGAGTAATTTTTCCTCTTTAAAAATTATTAGGATCATTTTTTAGCTTTGCTGGCAATATGCCAATATTGTTGTCATCGGGTACCATTTTTAATAACTTGTAATAGAAGAAAATTTTATTTAATTTATATTTTTTAAAATATGCATAAGAATTCTCTAAAAACAAATTTAATTAATTTATATTTTTAAAAATATGCATAAGAATTCTCTAATAAAAAATGGGCATAAAAATATTGGAGATGCGGGGGATCGAACCCCGTGCCTCTCGCATGCAAAGCGAGCGCTCTACCATTTGAGCTACATCCCCAATTTGTTTAATTATTAAGTTTGCATTTATAACTACTTAATTAAAAGCCAAATGTTCTTAAATGCAGTTGTTGTCTGCTTGTTCCTTCTTCTTACAATTTTCCCGCCATGAAATCAATGGAGATCGACGCCGAGAAAAATCTCCAGAGAAAGCAATCTAACTACACCTCTTTGGTAAACAACTCTACAATTTTTCTTCAATTTCTTGTTGCTAAGTTCAATTTGGATTGCTCTACTCTGTTTTCTTCATTTATGTATGCATTATAAGTGTTCGTTCAAAATCCCGACTGAACCAAATTTGACTTCAAAAAATTGCAGGATGAGACATTTATGATGCAAAATGAGACCTATAGAGGCCAACAATACAGTCAAATTTACTTTGCTCGCCTCCACCTCATGAGAACTTTACTCTACTCTCTTGTGCCCCACTGGAAATCTCATGTACCAGGTACTTCTAACAGGATTTTACATTAATTTTAAGTGAACAGCTCAATTTGTGGGTACTGGTTGCTTTTAACTTGCTATGTTTTATGGAGGTTTTTGTTCATGGGTACTACTTGTATTTATTTTTAATCAAAGTTAGGGTTTGTAAGAAGTCAATTTAGTAGTATCTTTGTAGTGCAGTTTGTACAGTTTTGGGACTGGAAGAAGGGAAAGAATGCATCATTGTCGGCACGCTGTTTAAGCATATGAAACTCAAACCTTGTATTCTTGATGAGTACTCTAAAGAGGTGTTGTAAATAATGAATTAATTTTGATGGTTTTGGGTTTTTTTTATTTGATTTAGTGAAAGGGGTTGGTAACTGAGGTTTGTTTTCGTTAATCATGCAGCGGTCTGCAGTTCCGTTGGTGAAGGCTCACAATTTTATGCACGCAGATGACCATTTGGTCCTGGAAGACGAGAGTGGAAGAGTTAAGCTTGGAGGTGACATGCTTCCACCTTCAGCTTATGTGACAGGTACCTGTCATAAACAAGATGAGTGACTATGTAAATAACTTAAAGCTTGGTTGACCTTTGTGGTTTAAGCTGCGTATGTGATATTGGAAGGATTTTTAATGTCAGAGAATCTGACTTTGTTGGAAACCTAGTTGACCGATTTGGCTCAAGTTGCATCTGTCAGTTTGGAAGAAACTTCTTCAATATTGGAGAATCTGACATTGTTAGACCTAAGCACTTTCTCTCAGAAAATTCCCCATCTTCCTCTGTTTTAATTAAATGATTGTCTGATTACTTAATAGTTAAGTGATGAAATAGTTTTAATTGAGACCATGAAAAAGACCCTATGTCGGCATGCCTTTGTTTGGGTTCATGAAATGGAACATAGGCCTTGGAATTGTGTTGGCAAATAGTTCACACACTTCAGTACCCTCGACAAAATAATCCTAATTATTATCAAAGTTTAGTAATTCTTCTTTTGCACTCTATGTTTGCTAGGCCTTGTTGTCGCATTGCATGGAAAGGAAACTGATGCAGGTGACTTCCAGGTTTTAGATGTCCTTGAGCCGGGTCTGGCACCACAGATAGATCTGCCACTTCAGTCAAGTATGATATATATATTATTCACCCTTCTCTATCCATGTGATATTCATAATGATGTAAATAGATGAGGATAATTGTTTCTTTGTTATGCCAATTTTGTATGAAGTCTGCTCATTTAAGCATGACATGATATTGAGACTCAACTGTGAACAGGAGAGGACAAGTATGTTGTTTTTGTTTCCGGGTTGAGTGTTGGGAGCAGCGCATCCAACCCTCTCCAGTTTCAGCTTCTTGTGGATCACATAACAGGATATCTAGGAGATGAAAAGGTCTTTGCGTTCTCCTATTTCTTCATGTCATTCTGCTGCCTTTTGTGGTCTCCTGCTTACTTATATTCATCATGTGGGCAGGAACAAGGTATTGCAGCAGAGATAGTTCATGTTGTGATTGCAGGGAATTCAGTTGAAATTCCACGTCAACCTCTTAATGGACAGGTAATAACATGGTTTCCATATTCTAATTAGTTCTTAAATTGTCTTTTCTTAAATGATTATTCTGTAAGTTTTTTTTACTTAATTATTCCTTCCCTTTTAAAATGTTGCATGAGTTGAGTCCATGCATTTTATTTGACATTTAATCTTTAAAAACAGTAATGATTTACTTGTGGATGCAGAAGCTTTCCATAGTTACTGTCTCTTTCGATATATAATAAACTAGAAAAAGCTCATGTATAAATTTGAAAGTAGGTGGAACTCTTTACTTCTTCTTCTTTAATCTCTAGTAATGATTTTCTTTGAATGAACTGTCATGATAGTGAGACTACTGGTGCTCTTTCCAGAAAGTTAATGTTGTCCTAAATTTAATGGGAGTTTCCATCTTTTTCTAGCCTCTAGACATGACAGTAAATTTACTCCCTTGGTGATATTTTCTTAGAGTTTGGCTTCAAAGGAGCAATCAAGATTATCTGAGCCGGTCAAAGAGCTGGATATCTTTCTGTCACAGGTTTTATTTTAATAATGTCAAGTTTTGTTCCTCATTTTAGTCATGCTGCTTACTTTTTGTGTTTAGATTGCTGCAGGTGTGTCTTTGGATATCATGCCTGGATCCAGTGATCCAGCAAACTATTCTTTACCTCAGCAGGTAGCATTACATTTCCAACTATCAGACTTTTTTTTTGTTTTTTTCCATTATGAAGTTCTTTTCTTTTTCAGCCTCTGCACAGATGCCTTTTCCCGGGATCAGCAGCTTATAATACTTTTAGATCTTGTACTAATCCTCATTCCTTTGAGCTTGATAACGTTAGGTAAGGCATGAACTTCCATACTTGATGAATTGCTGCTACAATTTTGAGATATTGTCTGGCGTGATCAAAAAGACTTCTTTTCCAGGTTTCTTGGAACGTCAGGTCAGAATATTGATGATCTTGAAAAATATTCTGAGGCAAAGGATAAGCTGGAATTTATGGAAAGGACATTAAAATGGAGACATCTAGCTCCAACAGCCCCTAATACTCTTGGTACAAATAATATATCGTTATTCTATTACTTCTTTGTTGTTACTCTTTGTAGAAATCGTATGTGGTTATTCAGTTATTCCTTTGTTCGTATAAATTTCTTCTTGTTAATTTCTTTTGTCAAAATGATTCGTTTGAAATATTGGAACTAAAATAATTTTACTTAATAGATATTAATACCTACCATGTCAAATTCAATTTTTTATGAACCTCTTCAATAATTTGCTGCCATCGTTGTCTTTCAGGTTGTTATCCTTTCACTGATAAGGATCCTTTCTTGATTGAGAGCTGTCCTCATGTGTATTTTGTTGGAAATCAGGAGAAATATGGAACTCGCCTGTTAAAAGGTATGACTTCTTCCTATCCCATAATCATGAAATGAAATCCTTTCCCTCCTTTTTCTTTTTCCTCTTTATTTGAGGGAGAAATAGAACATGTTTTTACAATTTGGACAGATTCAATTTGGATTTTTCCTTTTAAATTAAAGCCAGTTGTAATGGTAATCTAAAATGCAGGTTCAGAAGGGCAGTTAGTAAGAGTCATTTCAATTCCAAAATTCTGCGAAACTGGAGTTGCTGTCATGGTAAGTTCTTTATGGGATGATGCTAAAAACTATTCAAGGGACATGCGGCATGTTAGTTCATAAGAGTTTGCTGCATGTGCACTGCCTTGCTTCAACAATTTTGGCATGAATTTTGTATTCAAACTTGAGTTCATATCTGGCTTAAACTTATCAACCATGATGTCTATATGATGTGAATATGGATGAAGTTTAAAGAAAGGGAAAAATTGGATCCTTAATGAAAATATACTTAAAAGATGAGAATGCTTATCATTCTATGTGAATTTTAGGGATGTTAGATTGTGTTGATTCTTCAAGAAGAGTAAGGAAACAAACAGCACGAGCAGAGTTCAAGTAATGGGAGAATTATGAACATATAAGCAGGGTTTCTTTTTGAGACAATAAAACTCTCCTTTTGACAATTTATGCAACTGAAATGCCTTCTAGATAAGTAAATTTTTTTTTTTGGGAACTTCTGCTAAAGCAGATGGCTGCTATTACCATGAGTTTGAATCATTTCAGTTACATGATATAAAAATTAGATGAAAGATTGAGGCTAGAAATTATGTATAAGGTGGGCAAAATAGGGACTCTGAATATCTAGTGTCCTTGAGACCTGGGATAGGAATACACAAGGCTAGTCTTGTTCTTGTTCTTTCTCCATTTCTTTATATTGATTTTGCTCTCCAATTTATACTTGATTTATTTTCTTCTTAATATGCAGCTGAACATGAGAAATCTCGAGTGCCACACTTTTAGTTTTGGGACTCAATTTGACTCGTCATGACTAGGTATGACTTATTATTTATTTTTAATCAGATTGATGGAACTGAAAAAATGTGACCATTGCCTAATGTGCTTCATCCAAACAAAGGCATTGTTGAATGTTGATCTGAAAATGAAATGTGACATATTAGAGAAACCCAAGCTAATTAGAGGGTATGATTTGGGGAAGTCAGTTATTACAATATTTCCTACTTCCTTTTTGAGCTAAAATATACATGTAAATTTGAAGAAAATTACGGATATGCACAGTTACTTCCATTGTAAAGAGATTGTAAAGAAAATTATGATTTTTTCCAACTAATTTATTTATTTGATTCTGCTAAATCAAGTTAAAGAAAATTTCATGATCGGTATATTATAAACTTAGGTTGCTATGAATAAAGATAGAATTGTCTTTTTGGCAGAGAATGATCTGTAAAGCACAACCCTGTGGTTAGAATAGATGGATTGAAACCTTTATTAAAAAGTTTAAAACTCTTAACTCCACTGAATATATAAAATTCATTTTACCCTTTCTATGACTATTTTAGTAGATTCCTTTTATGTATGCATGATTTTCACTATTTTCACTTTTTTTTAGAGAAAGCATGATTTTCCAGCTTGTGTATCTCTGGGCCTTTTATGTCTAATCTTGTAGCACGTAAATGGAAATGTTGAAGCGGAAAACGGGAAAACAATGTTTTTTGTTAGAAAAATAGTTAAGAGTTTTGAATTCTCAGAAGAAACTTTAGAAACGGAAATGAAATGCTGAAACATAGGACTCAAAAAAATTTTGTGCAATGGCAAAACGTACTCGGCAAATCTGAAGTTATTTAAGTTCTCAACTTTGGTGTCAAAATAGAAATAGTTCTCTGGTTTAGTATTATTTGGCAGATCATTTTTCTACCTGCCTACTGTACTCATACATTGTGAAACTAGATTATGTGATTTTTCTTTTGAACTGTGATTATGCATTTTGATTACACATATTTACCCGGCTTGTTCAGGATAATGAAGTTTCATGAATATCATTTTACTTGCCCCTAAAGATGCCAAATCTTCTTTATCTTAGTCCATTCAACATTTTAGATTCTAATGTTGTCACAGTAAAATTTCTGCATACCCAGGAGGTTGCATAGACTTTAGATAGTTCATAATATTGCATTCAGTACTAAGCGATTTGAAACATTGATGTCAAGTAGGTTGAAAGTTAAAACCGTTAGTTTTAATATAATGTTGAGATAAATGGTACAATTTTTGCTTGTAGCATGCAGGAATTGGTCATGCAAGCTTAGACATTTTTTGTGCGCGGTATGCAGAATGGGGTAAATTGTAATGAAGTTGCGGAGGTTCTCAAGATTAAAAGAGAGATTCGAGGTAGTATTATAAATATATAATGTGTTGTTCTTAACTGCATTTTACTATGTAACGTAACCTCCATAATTCGGAGAATTATGGATTATTTGTATCTTTTGTGTAAAACTGGATTACATACCCATAGTATCAGTCTAGAAATGTTTTGCAAATTTATGCAGATTAATATGAAGAAAATCTTGAAATTTGGATACATTTCTTATTTTAAACTTATCTTTCTAAGCCCGTATTATCATCAATCTGCCAATTAATACTGCATTTGGATCTGTTTCGAATTGTTATTTAAAAAAAAAACAATGCTTAAAAAAAATCATGATGTGGTTAATGCCCTTGGAGTTGTGGGGTTTCTCTATGCCTTTGAGTCTAGCATACAAATTACTCGAATTCATGCATAGCTAAGTTGCGTGCCATGTCTTCATTGATTTAGCCAGTAAATAACATGAAATAGTTGTCCGTACACGTATGGTGTTTTGTAATTTTAACATGCAATTTTGACAATTTTAAATATGAATTATTATTATTTTTACAATTCCAAACATGGTGTTTTGTAATTTTAACATGCAATTTTGACAATTTTAAATATGAATTATTATTATTTTTACAATTCAAAGCACCAATAGAAATTTTGAATAAAAAAATGGTGACATGGCCTGTACTTTTACAGTATAGTCATTGTTCTAGCATTCATGTCAATTTTTTTTTTATGGATGAGTCAAATTGAAAGTTCCACAATTTGCCCTAGTCTAAATGGTAGAAACATTAAACAGTCACCCTTGCAAAGATGAATGTATTCTAAAATAAGCAAATCTAAAAATGAATGTATTCTAAAATCTAATTATTCCCTTACACAAAATCACATGCCAAATGCCAATTTCTTGTCCTATTCATCCCCACAACGGCTATATTCCCACCTTATGCAATTATTCGAATCACAACGGTCCATTTCCTACTACATATTGAAAAATAACATCAAAAAACAATTTTATCCTAACATTTATATTTCGTTGTCACCCCCTTCATCTCTCCCTCTCTCAGATATCCTTCTCTCTCTAAAACCCAATCTCCATTTTTCTTAGCATTCACTTTTCTTCTCCGAACAAAAATGGACACTGCCATTATTCCTACTACAGCTAATACAGCGAATTGTATTGCTGCTGCTGCAGCAGTTCAACATGTAACCAAGAAATCATCCGATGAGTTGCTAAGAAAATTTGCTGAAACGAGCGATGAAGAAGACGAAGCTAATAAGAAACTGTCGAAAAGGCGAAAAACAAGAAAGAAATCCGCATTATTATCATGCGAGAGTCCGAATTGTTATAGTACAATTACAAGTAGTAGTGCAGTTTTAGTAGAGAGACGGTCTCTTCTTCCGGTACCGGTGGTTTCAAGAAAGTGTAGAGCAATTGGGATTGCTAGGTCATCTCAGCTCAGAGCCAGAGATCTCAAGAATAAGTCTATTCTTGTTGCCATTCATAAGGTATTTCTAAATTATCATACACTTTTATTAAATATTTTAACGGAGCTAACCTTTATTAGTTTGTTGCGCGAATAACATGATAAAACCGTTGTTCTGTACTAAATGACTTAAAGTCGTCTAACCGATTGATAGTGTTTTAAACTGCCACATATATACCCCTTGAATAACTTTTATTCTTTTTTTATTACAAAGTATTAGGAAGAGCCGAAGAGATATATTTAATTTAATTGATAAGAGTTGAGAGTGATGTGTAATGTTGTGTATTAATATATTGGATGTTTCATAAATGTGCAGACATGGCGTAGGACATTAGAAGGAGCTTCAAAATTACTTTTGGAGAAGCATTACAATCGACATAGGCGTTTAATTAATGACGTTCTTTAGTTAATTTTCTTTTTAATTTGATCCATATTTCATTAATTTATTTACACATTCAACTGTTAAGTTTTCATTTTAATAGGGTTTATTGTTACTCTTGTATTACAAGAAACCGAATAAATTGTAATGCTTTATTATTTGATTCATCTTCTTTGTAAATCAGCATACTAGTTTCTTTATCCGTAAAAAAGTTAATTAAATTTTTCATTCATTAAATTTTATTAAACCGAATACGAAATAGTTTTATATATAAAAAAATTCAGAAATTAAATATGATGAGCTGACTTGAAATAAAAACTTTGCATTAACATGTGTCATGCCCAATTTATTGATCTACTTATAGAAAAAAACTATCAAATTATTCGATAATAAAATGGTCTCTGATTAAAAAAAATTTCATCAACCGAAAATTGAATTTTAATACTAATTTATTGATCTACTTGGAAGACTTTTTAAAATAAAAAATATAATAATTGCAAAAGGTAGGACTAGTATTGTAATTTTAATCACTTCGACAATGATTTAAAAATAGGGTCTTTCTACCGATACTTTATTTTTTAACAAAGTAAGTTACTTGTTTTCAATAACCATCTTTTATTGTAAAATGTTCAATCTACACCATTAAAACATAATACAAAATATGACCTATTACCTGTCAAACTTGTAATTTAAAACAACTCTCAGAATAAAATCATAATATCTATATTCTTTTCAGTCTTTCTACCTCCCCTAAAAATTCGTCGCGTTTATTCAAAAAAATCTTATTATCTTTCTCTTTATGCAATTTTCGAATTGTGGAATTTTTTACGGTTTAATTGATCGCTTATGTAGCGTAATTGATCGCTTATGTAGCGTAATTGATCGCGGAACCCCACATGTTCCGCATTTCTAGAATGCGGAACATGTGGGACCAGACACTTTTTCGGAATTATTTCCGAAAGAGGCACAACAATGAAAATTTGGGTGCCTATGAGGCACCCAAATATCAAAAACCCCATTTTGGATGATCACTTGTATAGGTTCTCGAGGTAGTAGCAGTTGTTTTTTGAACAAAGGATCACTTTACCCCCTCATCTTGGCACAAAGTATCAAAAACGTCCAAATTGAGAAAACCGGATCACTTTTACCCTGAACTTGTTAAAACCGGTACAAAAACACCCCTTATGCTGACGTGGCACTTAATTGGAGAGTGGGTTTCTAATTAAACCTAATTTACTCTAATTAATCACACTCAAACACTAATTAATAACAATTAAACTCTAATAAATCTAGGGGCCTTTTTGAACTTTTATCCAAAAAAATTTAATTTTTTTTTCTTTTTCCGGCGAGGAGGACTTCCTCCTCGCCGGAAGTCTGTTCTCTCAAGAACAGATCGGCGAGGTCTGTTCTCTCAAGAACAGACCAGATCTGTTCTTGAGAGAACAGATCTGGGTCTGTTCTCTCAAGAACAGACCTCGCCGGTCTGTTCCTGAGAGAACAGACCGCGGGTCTGTTCTCTCAAGAAGAACAGACGGCGAGGTCTGTTCTTGAGAGAACAGACCAGCCGGTCTGTTCTCTTAAGAACAGACTCAGGTCTGTTCTTCAAGAACAGACCTGGGTCTGTTCTTCAAGACCCATGGGTCAATTTTTTGACCCATGGATCTGATTTAATGTGTAAAAAATTTTAATTTTTTTTATTAAAAAATATAAATTTTAGGGATTAATTTGGTATATAAGTAAAAGTTGGAGGATTAATTTGTAATTTTACGTTTGAAATTAAAAGGATGAAATTGTTATTTTTTTAAATTATTAGGTATTAATTTAAAATGTTTAAAAAAAATTAGGACTATTTTAAACTTTTTTCAATCAAAAACCACCTTAGAAAAACCAAAACCCCTATTAAAACCGGAGAGTGAGGTACACTCTCTAGGGTGAGAGTGGGGAGGGGGTTTTTTGTACTAAATTTGACAAGTTCAGGGTAAAAGTGATCCCGTTTTGCTAATTTGGACGTTTTTGATACTTTGTGCCAAGTTCAGGGGGTAAAGTGATCCTTTGTTCGTTGTTTTTTTGGTTTATTTCAAATTCTTTATGATGGTTTAAATTTTAAATTGCGAATTTTTGTTGTTTTACTATTTTTTAGGATGATTTAGGTTTGGATGTTGCGAGTTTTTTGATGGAGCAAAGAATTTATATTGCCCAAGTTTAATTTTTATGATTTTATTTTGGCTTAATCACCAAAAAATACCAAATCTATACGTCTTGTGTCAGATTTAGCCAAACCTTTAAAAACCACCAAATTTAGCCAAACCTTATATGTTGTGTTTATTTTTCAGCCATTTTCGAATCGAACCGGATTTATTGTCTATGTGTCATCCATGTTACTTCCAACTCAGCGAAATTAATTGACATGGCAATATTTCAAACCACTAACCCAATCAAATCAAACCATATAGTAAACCAAATCCAAATAAATCAAATCTATTAAATAATTAAAAAGTTTAAAACCATATTAATTTTTAAATAAAAAAACAAAAACCATTTATAACTTTAACCCGTTAAAATTACGAGAAACCCAACCGTCGCCGTCCGACCAACCACCGCTCAAAAAAATTGCGGCCACCTATATCAGAGCAGACCCATGGGTCTGCTTCTCCTATAGTGTGAAACAATGCAGGTTCAAGAAGAGCAATTATAAATGGTTTTGAAATCTTGGGACATGGTTGGAGCTTCAATGTCCATAAAATTAACATCCAAATAGACCCAGTAAAGAGCTGAAAAGACGCAAGAAACCATGGATCTGGAAAAACATTCAAAGCTTTCTTGTAAAAAATGTCGAACACAATGTTTTGGAAATACCATAGACCAAACACAAGTGCGAGCTTTGAAGTTTTATTCTCAGGCTTTGAAACATCACTACCCTTTTCTTCTGGGGTTGAACCAGAACCAGCTGCTGCTGATTTAGTGAGAAAAGATCTGGGCTTTGAGCAAAACCCAGATGGGTATTCATGGAATCTGCTTGTAGAAGAAAGACCAAGTGGGTAGCCATAGATTTGGGTAAAGATTGAGACTTTATTAGCTGATGCACCAATTTGAGAGATGGGTTTAATGAGGGAAGTGGTTTGCTTTTGTGTTCTGTTTTGAGGATTAGGATTTATAAAATTGACAGGAGACGCTTAGTTATATTCAAAGTAAGCATTTTTTTGCTACAAGTGAAGCAGACCCAGATTCTCCTTCTCCGGTGAAGGAGCAGACCCATGGGTCTGATCTGATAGAGGTGGCCGGAATTTTCTCGGACGGTGGTTGGTCGGACGGCGGCGGTTGGGTTTTTCGAAATTTTAACGGGTTAAAGTTATAAATGGTTTTTGTATTTTTAATAAATTCTTTTAATAAATTCATTTAGTCTTAATTTTAGAAATTAATTATTAATTAAATTGATTTGTTTTATTTTGTATGGTTTGATTTGGTTGGGTTAGTGTTTTGAAATATTGCCATGTCAACCAATTTTGGTGAGTTGGAAGTGAAATGGATGACACATAGGCAGTAAATCCGGTTCGATTCAAAAATGGCTGAAAAAGAAACATAATATATAAGGTTTGGCTAAAATTGGTGGTTTTTAAAGGTTTGGCTAAATCTGACACAAGACGTATAGGTTTGGTATTTTTTGGTGATTAAGCCTTTTATTTTTTGATTATTTATAAGTCGATATGTGATTGAAGTGTTTGTATTTTTTTATATAAATATTTTATTTTATGTCAGATCATCGAATTTACTTTTGAACTTATAATTGTAACTGTTAGGATTTTAAGTTGATATGAATTGCTATGTTATTTTTCAAGAAAAATATTTTCTTAAAACTATTATTAATTATGAATAAAGTTTATGAAGAGGTACGTAAAACTATGAAACTTAATTTTTATTGTAGTTTAATTATTAGTAATTATTATTATAACTTTTCAAACAGAATTAAAATTATTATTAATTTCTAAAATTAAGCTAAAACTATGAAATCTAATTTTTATTAAGTTTTTGAGAAAGGAAAAAAAAAGTTTGAAGTGTTGTATGAGTTTGACAAAATAGAAAATTGCAAAATTGGAGAAATGTTTTCTTAGTTCCTTAATCAATAAAAAAAGATTACTTCTCTTTCAAAATATATTAAATTTTTCAGAAAATACAAAAAATAGATTGTGTTTTTTGTCAGGATTTCTCGTTGACAACTATTAATTACATAATGAATGTATTAAAATATATATTAACCTTTTTTATAATTAAAAAAAGAAAGCGTTTTTGTAAAAAATATTTTTTGATTTATAGTTCAAATATATCTGAGATTGTCTCTAGACCAATAAATATTGATATAATCAATAAGTGAATTTTTTGCTGTCATCCCTTTATATATGTTAATTTAGTTATATAGATATAATAAACAGCTAATTCTTTTTTATTTTTTCTTGATGAATTAAGATTTATCAACGAATCGCAATTTAATTACTAAGAAGCGAAGATAAATTGAAGATCATCAACAACATAATAAAATCGTTTATGAGCTATATTAGATTTATTTATTTTTTTTTAGTTTTTTTTTGTGGATGTTTCATTTTGTTCTTTCTTTGTGAAAGGTTTGTTGTCCTTCCTCTGTGGAAGGTTTGCCGTCTCTCTTTTATGAAGCAGTTATCAAGTGGTGGTTGAACCGGATGATGTGAGTTTGCGGGTGATGGGTGATGGATGAAGTTTGATCGAAAATTAATTGAAAATTCACTTAATTAGCGAAACAGTTAATAATTTATTTTTGTTTTCGTGAGTAAGATCTGCGAATCAAACAACATGTTGTCTGTTCTATGTCAGGTCATCGGGTTTCGTTTTTGAATTATCCCGAATTTTTTATAAATGTAACTGTTTCATATTCGATTTAATGAGATTTGATGAATTTAAAAAAAAAATCCTCACCATACTAATTTATATAAATATTATTGTATGATAATAAATTTATATTCTTTTTTTATCTTTATAATAAATTTTATACCAATCTATATAAGAACAGTTTTTTCGAAAGAATGTTATAGCTATAATAGATTAATTTTTAAATATATGTGTAAATAAATTTTTAGTTGAATTGTGACGTAATAAATAAATTTTTAGCTGAATATGTTCTCTTTAACTTTTTCTTTTTTCGGAAAGGTCCTATCTTTTTCAAGAAGTCAGATTTGTCAATATTAGATGAATGTGGTAGAAACTTCAATGCAACAACGGTGAATGAATATTCCATAGAATATCCACTTTCTTAGCTCTTACAAAATGGATCATCTGATCATGTAAAATAATGAAGAAATTATCTTTTTGTCTTTTTAAAGAAATAAAAAAACTATATAATAAAAATTGAATTATTTGACATGTACTTATATTATATTAATATTAATTTTCTCTTTCTTTTAAGTGTCACATAAACAACATAGCCACCAATTTAACTGGGCTACAAAATAGGCAGACCACAAAATTCCAAACTCATAAGAAACATAGTTACTTAATTGACTTGATAAGGTATCATATCAGGTATTTGGATGTTCAATTTGGTCCCACATATTAAATAAATAAATAAACATTGATCATAGTTTATAAAAAAATGTTAGTTGATTTTATAATTATTTTCATTTACATAATATTATCTTATTTTTCTGTTCTTGTTTTCTTTCAGTGATATGTAATCTAATTAAAAACATAAAATATACTAATTCAACATATAATAAAAATATAAAAATGAAATAACATTATTGTAATAAAATTTGAGGCAGATTAAATTTTAAAAATATTATATGCATCAGATTTAAATTTAAAATATTATATATTCACAACCAAATAAATTATATGTATAAATGTTCGTTTTGAAACAGACACGCTATTTTTGATTCAAGCTTTCTATTTTTCATCGGAGAATCGTTCTTCTGTTAATTTGCTTATCGAAGAGTGCAAAATCTTTTTATTGGCTATGTTAATATTTCATTAAATTATGTTAAAAGATCAGCGAATATGGTGGCCCACACTCTTGCTTGGGCATCCAATTCTATGTCTGATGTTTCTATTTGAAGGTTCGAATCTTTCTCTTTATATTTGGATATTGTTTGCTAACTAATGTAGTTTATCTTTCAAAAAAAAAAGATAAAATTAACAGATTACACCCTACTGTAAAAGTACATCGTAGATCACAATTATAAAAAAATATAAAACTAATAATTGACCTATAAAAAAAAACGAAACCATAGAAATTTAAGGATACAAATTTAACAAGTAACTAAAAACAGGATGAATCAAGTGTGAAGGATTCCCTGTCACCAATCGTACCCCATAACTTCTATTAGCCACTTGTTCCGCTACTAAGATACTTCGAACGATGAGGAAAAAAGCCTTGAATCTTCAAGAACGTGAAACTGAAATTTGAACACACGCTGCAAAGTCTTGAACAAGCCAAGGATCTAGATAAACAAAACTCAAACTGAACAAGAACACCCAGAAAAACACACAATTATTCAAAAAAACAAAACTATTTATTTAAAAATTAATGCAAACATAACAAAAAACAAGATAGGAGATGATGATTTCCGGCTTAAAGCCGAAGATCACCGTTTCTTACGCTCAAAATCAAAACAAAACCGAACCTTTACTCTCTATAGAATTTTCTCTCTCAAACCTCTAGAAAAATGGTAGACCTCTACTGACTGTATCATTAATTAGATATTCAATATAAATTTAGATATCCATATATATTTATTTTTAAATTAAAGATAGATATTAATTATCTCCAAAACAAATATAGACCATTTTAAAAAACCAAATTTGAGTTTAATATATTTTATTGTATATATATACCTTATCTATCGTCATTCCTAGCGATCAATTCTATTAAGCTGCATTGTAACCCCTCCATTTTTTATCTGGTCGTCTAATCAAAATTGTGCATATTAAAAATTTTCATTTTTATTCAAATTATAAATATATAGCCTAATATTATTATATTAATTAAATCATTAGATAATAAATGCTTATAATTGAATTATAAAGTGATTTATAAAAATAAATAAATTGAGGGATACTCGTTAAAATCATTTAAAAATAATTTAATAATTTAATAATATCTCATTTTTTAATTTTTTTTGTTCATAGCCTCATCTATTAAAATCTTCATTTTAACCAATTTTTTAATTTTTAATTCTAATAGTAGACGTTTGTTCATATTGAAGGGAAAAAAGTTATATCGTTTATATTGTTTTATATTATAAGGGAATTTCATACTCTACACTATTTTCTATTTTATTTACAACTTTATATTGTTTATTTTATCTTTACTTTTCTAACCTTTTTTTTCTTTACAAAAAAGACCTTTTTCTTTAAATTTCATAAATTCTTTTTTTTCACTTTTTAATGATTTATTTTTTTTGTAGATTTTTTCCTGGTATTTTTTATTTATTTTTTTATCATGTTTCTAGTGTAGTTGCGGTGTATTATAGTGTAATTATTGTGTTTTTTAGTGTAACTATTTTATTTTTATAATGTAATAAGAGTGTATATATACTATATCTATAGTATTTTCGTAGTGTTTTTATAGTGTAAAACACTGCAAATACACCAGAAAAATATAGATACACTAGATAAACACCAGAAATACACTATAATACACTAGAAACACACTATAATATAAATACACCATAAATCAATTTATTTTTATCAGTAGCATCAAAATAAAAGAGCAAATCTATGAACAAACAAAAGGCAAAATAATTATATGAATAATAAATGAATTTTATAAACATAAAAATAATAGATTTACGACAATCTCTTTATATGAAATCTAATTTATCATTAAAATCTAAAAAATTATAAAACATCGAAAAACGACGTCGAGAAATCCATCGGAAGAATCACGCCGATAAGAGATCCACCGAAAAAACGCGACGGTGAAAATAATACGACGGAAAATTTATCGAAAGACTTACGACGGTGAGATGGAAGAAAGCGTTGATCGAAAAAAAAGAAAAGAGGAAGAAAAATTTGATAAGGAAAGCAGTGAAAATGAAGAGAGAAATTTGATAAGGAGAGAAAACTAGAGAAAGATAGAATTTGTACGAGGAGAGAGAAAAAATGTGGTAAGTATGGAAATCAAATGACCTAAAATGAAATAAAGCCCTAATTTATAGTAGGATATTTTTAATATTATGTTTTAAATAGAATAGAGAGAAAAATTATGGAAAGATGAGTGAAAAAACTGTAAATATATATCAAAATGAGATATTTTGAAAAAGATGCTTTATATTATTTTAATTTGCATTTTAATAATACAAAATTTTAAATATGTAGATATATAAATGATATATTTAATTTTTTTTGACTTCAACTTAAACAAAAAATAATTGAAATTGAAAAATTGAAAAATAGATTAAAATTGAAAATTTTAAAAGATTGAAATAAATAAAAACAGTAAAAAAAATTGACATTTTTAAATAATCCAGCCTTCAAAAATTCTAAAACAAGAACAAATATTTATAGAGATATATACCTATTTAAATAGACATAAAAAAGAGAGGAGATGAGAGGATAAAACTCTATTAATTTATAAGGCAAAACACAATTTTGGACCTTTGTGTTGTCATTAGATATTTTTATTTTTGTTTATCAAAGATGACTTTTTATATTTTAATTTTATAGACATTAGAATTAATTATAAATAGAATTACTTCTTTATACTAAACTACAATTTCATCACCATCTCTAAAAATTGTCAATTTTATGCTTTTGTTTTGTTTATTTATATCACTGTGAAAATACTTAATAATGATTTGTAGCTAAAGTGGCACAATAAATTAGATATCACAAGTAATTGATCATACTGGTAAACTGATTATTTAGTTTAAAATTTGGGGTGGGAAACATTAGACATTCCGTCTTCTTCTGAAACCAATTGATGATTAAATTCTACTTGGTAAAATATAGTAGGGGGGTCATGCGGAAAAATAGTTTGACACCAAGATGATAAAAAGTTTAATAGGACCACATGTATTTGCAAAAAAAATAATACAAAGAAACAAATTAAATTTTAAAACATTTATGTAAATTACCATCAATTGCTTATGGAACCTAACTTGCTGTTCCCCTCGTTCTTCAATCGCCACGTCGACTATAGATCCTTAAATTTTCAAACGGTGATATAACTATAAAAATTAATAAATAAAATTAACAGCTTTTAACATTGCGATAAAACTATATAATTTAATGTAAATTGATAATTTCAATATAATTAATCTTAAAAAACAAACAAACTTTATTAGTAAAAGATAGGGAAAAGGGGCAAATATGCCCCTATCGTTTAGGGTATAGAGCAAATAGGCCCTCTTTGAATTTCGGATCTCAATTAAACCCCTAACGTTTCAAAATCATACCATATAAGCCCCTCTGTGTAACAACGTCAACAAATATTATTTTCGGTCCACGTGGAATGTCCATGTCATATTCCACATGGCTAAAAGGGGGCAAATTTGCCCTTATGGTTTAAGACGGGAGCAGATATGTCCCTATGGTTTACAGAAGGAGCAAATAGGCCATTTATGAATTTTCGATCTCAATCAAGCCCTTAACGTTTTAAAAATCAGCACGTCCAAACCCCTTTGTCTAATATTGTTAACGAAACGCTCTATATTGTTACTTTATGCTTACATTGTTTGTTGTCTGTTTTGTACCCAGCTGGATTTGATGACATACATATGATGTGTTTGTTAGTTTGAACCTACCTAGATTCGAAGCGACAAACAGAGATGGTTGTAAATTGATGTGACAAATGTAAAAAGACGTGGTAAATATGGTGGATAACCAACAAAAAAAAGGAGAAGAGTCGAAGAGAATTATATAATATAAAAAAGGGTTAAAAATGTCTCTAAACTTTTATTTGAAAAATAAAATGATTTTTAAATCATGTGATTTTTTTATCCGAGATATTAAATGATATGGATATTCCACGTAATCATGAAATGACATAGAGCGTTTCATAAACGATGTTAGACCAAGGAGTTTAGATGTGCTGATTTTAAAACTTCAAGGGTTTAATTGAGATCGAAAATTCATAAAGGGCTTATTTGCTTCCACTCTAAACTATAGGGGCATATTTGCTCTCATCTTAAACCATAAGAACATATTTGCTTCCCTTTGGCCACGTGGAATATGATATGGACATTCCACGTAGACAGAAACTAACGTTTCATTAACGCTGTTACACGGAGGGGCTTATATGATCTGATTCTGAAACGTTAAGGGCTAAATTGAGATCCTAAATTCAAAGAGGGTCTACTTGCTCCATACCCTAAACGATAAGGGCATATTTGCCCCTTTTCCCTAAAAGATATTATAAGAAACAGTTCATACAATTTTATTAATTTTTGTTTAAAAAATAAAATTATTATAGAATGTAACTGTAATTTTAGTTTTATTCTTAATAACCTACAAAAAAATACTTAATTGAAAAGTAATGTACAATAAGTTGAAATGGAATTGGTGGCAAGAGGCAACAACATATATTAATGGCTAACTGTATTCTTTAAAGCTTAAAAGATTTTGAAACATAACTAATCTAATCTCTTCTCTTGTGACCAACACCAACATTAAACATTACCTTTTCACATGTCCCCTGTGTCTCCTTTTTTACATTTCCAAATTACTTCAAATTATTTTCTCAAATTTTAATAATTTTTTTAAAAATGGATTAAACTCAAGAAAAACAAAGAAGAAAATATTTTAAGCATTGTCAACTTTCCCTTCCCTCACTCACACTCTCTGCAACTCTTTCTCTCAACTACTCTAAAACCCATCACCACAATTTCCAATTACAAATCTTTTATAATATTTCTTGATTTTTATAGCATAATTGGACTCTTATGTTTACTGGGTTTCTTGATTTGAGTTTTCTTGAACCCAAATCTCCAATCTTTTTCCACTATATTGATCAGAATCTTGACCAAGTTGAATTCTTTAGTGGTTTCTAAAAGTGGGGCATTGTTTAAGAGGGAAATGAGGGATGCTCTCGTGGCTGGGAAGGATAGCGATGGCTTGTTGGAGACCGTTCAGTCAATATGCCCGTATGAACAAGGATGATAGCTTTCATAACGATGACGATTCTTCCATTTCTGACTCTCTTTTATGGTCTAGAGACCTTGAAAAACACTCCTATGGTGAGTTCTCTTTTGCTGTTGTTCAAGCTAATGAAATCATTGAAGATCATAGTCAAGTAGAAACTGGCCGTGATGCTACTTTTGTTGGTGTTTATGATGGCCATGGTGGACCTGAGGCTTCAAGATTCATCTCTGACCATCTTTTTAAGAATCTCATGAGTAAGTTTGTTTCTTTGATATGTTTTCTTATTTGGGTTATTGATGAATTTGATAAACTGTTTTTAGAATCAAGTCTTGATTTTGTTTGACTGTGTAGATATATGAGTTAGTTACTTACTTAAATCAAGGTTGTGTGTGCATTGAGAAATTCCAGGAATCTTTTTAGTTATGTGCATTGTTTTGTTGTAGGGTTTGCTAGTGAGAAGGGAACTATTTCTGAGGAAAACCTTAGGAGTGCCTTCTCTGCGACTGAGGAAGGATTTCTTACTCTTGTGCGTAGGACGTGTTCGATAAAACCATTGATTGCTGCAATCGGATCTTGTTGTTTGGCTGGAGTTATTTGGCGAGGGACTTTGTATGTTGCTAATTTGGGGGATTCTCGAGCTGTGATTGGTTGTTTAGGTAGATCTAATAAGATAGTTGCTGAGCAATTGACTAAGGATCATAATGCAAGTATGGAAGAGGTTAGGCAAGAACTTAAATCTTTGCACCCGGATGATTCGCATATTGTAGTTAAGAAGCATGGTGTTTGGCGTATCAAAGGCATCATTCAGGTTTGCTTCTATTCTAATATTGTCTGCTGTTGCTACGTGTTGCTGCTGTGGAAGTTTTAATGTATGTGCAGTAGTGTATTTCCTAAATCTATATTTTTAATTGGGTAGAAGTTTTGTGCATATATATGCCTATTGGTTTTGCGAGTTTTAATTCAAATATGTTCAATTAACTTATGTTGCACGGAAAGGAAAATGGTAAAAGATACTTATAAATTTAATGTTTTTGAGGTTCAGAACTGTTTCCTAAACGTCAAAGTTCAGGTTTCGATAAGTTTTCGTGTAACATAGAATCTAGCAATTGGGTTCCTTTTATAGAGGAATTTGTCAATGTGTTGATTTAAATCTTGACTTTTGCAAGCAAGAAAATACATTTTATGAAGAAAAAATAATCTTTACTTGCTGAGGACAGGATTTAGAAACACAAGCAGAAATGACTTCGGATAAGCTTCTATTGTTTAGTCTCATGTTACTAGTATTTAAAATGGATAGTAGATAGTTCCAAAGGGGATAGAATCTATCTCTGATGGACTTCTATTGACATGCTTCCGACTTATCAGTAAGTCAACGTACTTATTTGAGAGTCCGAGGGATTTTGTATTTTGCTAATCTTTTCTCTTATCTCTTTGTCCCCTCTTTAAGAGCTTCCTATCTTGTATCACTTTTTAGTAATACTGTGTGTCTAGTATTCAGATAGCACGTTCTTATGATACTAAATCGCAGAATCAGTTAAGAAATGGGTAAATTGGCATTACAAATCCAGCTGTCTTTCTTACCTTTTTATACCATGGCCTTTATTTTATGTACGTAATTAGTTCTAAGAAAATCTTGAGAAACTATGGTTACAAATAGGCATGTAAAAATACAATCTAGAAATGATTTCTTTCATAAACTGCCATAATGCATTTAGCTATAGTATGTTTTCCTATAGTATTCACTTGTAGAGTATCCCAATAATTAAACTGTAATATTAGTTTGAGATTTTTCCATGTAAACGTTCTTTCCAAAGTACCAGGTTTTTTGTGGAGAGGTCTGCCCGTCTGTAGGCAGGGCCTACTTCGCGCCCTAGGTAACTGCATTATGTCTAGAGTTTACTTTCAAGGATTCGGTAGCTAAAGGAATGATTATAAACTATTATTTTTTGATGAATGATTGTATAAATTATTGATTGTATAAATTATTGATTGACATTTTATTTTATTCCTTGGTACATTGCTGTTGGTATGTTGATAATAGGTATCTAGATCAATAGGTGATGCATATTTGAAGAAGCCAGAATTTTCAGTTGATCCGTCATTTCCACGATTCCACCTTCCCGAGCCCATTCGCCGACCAGTACTAACATCAGAGCCATCCATATATTCAAGAGTCTTACGACCCGCTGATAAATTTCTCATATTTGCTTCTGATGGGCTTTGGGAACACATGACAAATCAAGAGGCTGTGGATATGGTCTATAATTGTCCGCGTTCTGTATGTATTTCTTATGATGCATGCAATTTCTCGCCAATCTCGGACTGACTGCTAATGTTTCCTTTTGTTTCATTTCTTTTCTCGGGATGTTAGGGAATCGCAAAAAGACTTGTTAAAACCGCATTAAGAGCAGCAGCCGGAAAGAGAGAGATGGGATATGATGATCTTAAGAAGATCAATAAGGGTAACAGACGATTTTTCCATGACGATATAACAGTGGTTGTCATCTTTATAGATCATGAACTGCTGGATAAAAATGAACCTGCACCAGAAATGTCGATGCGGGGCTTTAACGACAATGTCGGACCATCCCGATTTAATACTCTACACGGGTGATGATGCTCGTATCAAGGTGTTGATTATCTTAGAATAGCCTGTTAGTAACTTGGAATGGTGAGTTTGGTAATAGAATAGCGAACTTGACCATGCCGCTTCTGCTCACTTGTTACATGTTTTAAATTCCAAGTTTTTGCTCTCTCTAGTTGCTCTTCTGTTTCCAGATATTCTAGTTCCTGTCAGGTTTCTCAAGTGTTTTATGGCTATGAACTTCACAAGGGAAGTTATAAATTCTTTTTCTTCTACATGCTGGATTCTGTATAGACTGAAGTTTGTACAATTCATAAAGATGAATGTTTCAATAAACTTCTGTTAATTCAGCTTCATATTCTCTTATTCTAAGTTTTGTAGTTTCTGACTTTCAAGCATTTTGATGGGGCATTAAAATGGAGGTTTATGATTTTGACATCTTAATCCACAAATATATAGGAACTGTTTTTCTTTTATTCTGGAGTGTGCTCCTAAAATTGCAGGAAATGATATACTCCGATAGGCAGTTTAGAACAAATAGAAACATTAAAATTTTAATTTATATAGACAATTACTTTAATGTGTTTCATTCTAATTAATTTGGTATATGCATAATAATTATTCATTCAAATAATAAATACTGGTCTATAATTTGAGGAAAAAAATAGAGATACTACTTATAAATTTGAATTTAGGACGGATGGAGTAATACAATATTAATTGTGAAGGTGGACAAGTAAAATTGTAGTAATAATTTTATTTGAAGATTGTTTATTAAATTATTTATTTTTACTATCTGATAGTAAAATTAAAATTAAACAGATTTTTACTCAATCATTAACGAGAGTGATATTATACTACAATTAAAATTAAAAATTAATTATATTAGTTAAGTTTTTTTTGATTTGATTGACTAATGTATAAATAAATAAATTAAATTAAATTATTAATAAAAATAAAAATGGAATTACATGGCTTAATTTTAAAATAAAAAAAATGTAAATATAAATTGTGCTAATTTACTCTATTAATAATTGGTCATATAAATATGAGTGCTAAGCTTATTTAAAAAGCAGCAGCAGCCAACAGGGGTTCACATTTTAGCTTGGCACAGCAATCTTAGCCAGCACTGACTAAATTAAATATATAATGTTTTGCTTCACTGCCACTGCTACTGCTACTACCTCCACCACTACCGCCGCCGCCGCCTCCCTTCCTTCCCGCTCCGCCCTACTTCACCAAAGAAGTTCTCCTCCTCCTTCTACCGCCGCCTTTTCTGCTGCTTGCTCTCAGTCGGTAATTTTCTCCATCATCCTATTCAAAATATTTATTTGCAATTATCATAATAAAAAATAATAATCGTTTTCTTGTAATTCAGTTAAGTTGAATGCTTTTTCATATTTTCATCCTGTTTAAATTATATTCAAATTTGTCAGGGTTCAATTGTGTGCATTCAAGTCCAGCCCAAGTCGCAGCGGTCTGCTGCAGTCATCAGAGCAATGGCTGACTCTCAAACAATTCTGATGTCAAAGGATGAGCCTCAGTACTCTACTTCTACTGGTAACTATTTAATTATTCATATTCATCAATTACAATTAACCAGCGTTGGCTTCAGTCTCTTTGTCTGATACATGTATGCTATTATGTATGAATGTTGTAACAGAAGAATACTGATTTTTTTATAATTGTACTGCAAAGTTTCAATTTTTTTCACATTTTAATTAAAAGAAGCCTTCTTTCGGGTTCAGCAAACTGGCCTGTATATATTTATGTAGTATATAAATTGTATTATGATGATAACTTGTTTTTTCAGGCAATAAGCAAGCACTTATTTCTTTATCCGATAAAAAGGACCTTGCTTTACTTGGTCGTGGACTTCAAGCTTTAGGGTAATGAGTTCCTTGCGTTCATCTTTTGTGTAATTTTGAACATTTCTTTAACCGTTTAGTTGAATTTTCCTTATATTCTAATATGTAATGCTGGTGGCATGTATCTCTCAAGGTACACAATTGTTTCAACAGGAGGAACTGCATCTTCGTTGGAAAGTGCTGGTGTATCCGTCACTAAAGTGGAGCAGCTCACTTCTTTCCCTGAAATGGTAGGCTCATGTTTTGTTCATTTCGTATTGTAGAATTTCTCAAACTTGCATACACATGTTAGGTTAATTAGAAGAATGCTTTTGAATTGTATAGCAAATAGCACTGTATGCTTCATTTTTTTTTCTCTAGGAGTATTTGTGAGACATTTGGATGTATATGTTTTACTGAAAGTAGCTCGATTGCTTTGTTATAGCTTGATGGTCGTGTAAAAACTTTACATCCCAATATTCATGGGGGTATTCTTGCTAGAAGAGACAAAAAGCATCACATGGAAGCTCTGAATGAACATGGAATTGGTGAGTTGTGTTAAACTTTGTTGCTATAAATGGATAGGTTGATGTGTTTTACTCTTGGCTTGTGGTGCAGTGTTTTGTTTTTTTGTGTGTGTATCCAGTAGTCTTTCTCAGCTAAAACAGTTCCTTTACAGGTACCTTTGATGTGGTGGTGGTGAACTTGTACCCCTTTTATGATAAAGTTACTTCATCTGGTGAAATTGAGTTTGATGATGGAATTGAAAACATTGACATTGGAGGTCCTGCCATGATCAGAGCTGCTGCTAAGGTTCGTTTATCTCATTGATCATATATTATGCACAGGTTTTGTTTTTCTTAGAGGAGTTGTAAACATGCAATGTTCCAGTAAATTATATTGAACGGTGGGGCAATCGGTGCTTCAAAAGATTTGAGTGGAAAATATTTGCAAAAAAAGAAAAAGTGAAAAAGTCATTCTTTTAAGTACAAAGCTGAGTGCAACAGAATAGATTTAATTAGTAATATAAGAATACTTTATTTTATTATTAACATTTCATATTTCACCTTATCTCTGTGTTCAACAGAACCACAAGGATGTGTTGGTGGTTGTTGACTCTGACGATTATTCTGAGTTGCTAGAGTATTTGAAAGGCAATCAAGATGATGATCAGTTCCGTAGGAAGCTTGCTTGGAAAGCTTTTCAGCATGTAGCTTCTTATGATTCTGCAGTTTCTGAGTGGCTTTGGAAACAAACTGTTGGAGGTACATTTTTTAAACCTTCACATTGTTCATGATGGTCATAAGTTCAGTAATAGTAGTGGAGTGATTATGCATCTTAAGTTGCCGGAAGCTGTCTGTATAGAATAGTTGATTTACGCAGTTGTATTTGTATTTGAAGATAAATTCCCGCCCAGCTTTACAGTTCCTCTCTCACTCAAGAGTTCTCTTCGTTATGGTGAAAATCCTCATCAAAAGGCGGCATTTTATGTTGATAAGAGTATTTCTGAGGTCAATGCTGGTGGAATTGCAACAGCTATCCAACACCATGGGAAGGTGAGGCAAATTAGAAGTGCATTCTTTACGATGTTTGCTGTCATTCAAAATTGTTCATTGTGTTTTCTATGATTATCCTTCAGAATGATTTTCTTTTTGGTGCAGGAGATGTCATACAACAACTACTTAGATGCTGATGCAGCATGGAATTGTGTGTCAGAATTTAAGAAACCCACCTGTGTTGTTGTTAAGCACACAAATCCCTGTGGGGTCGCGTCTCGTGATGACATCCTTGAAGCCTACAGACTGGCTGTAAAAGCAGATCCAGTGAGTGCATTTGGTGGTATTGTAGCCTTCAATATAGAGGTCGATGAGGTAAGTTTTGGCTTATAGTCCTAACATTAAAATATATGACAAGCTCCATGGTAATGTGTTTAGTTGCCACGATAAGGAGCTAAACTTATGTTATTCTGTCTGATGTTTTATGTTGCTGACTCTCTAGGTTCTTGCAAAAGAAATTAGGGAATTCAGAAGTCCAACAGATGGTGAAACACGCATGTTTTATGAGATCGTTGTTGCTCCCAAGTATACCAAAAAGGGGCTTGAGATACTAAAGGGAAAATCAAAGACGCTGAGGATCCTGGAGGCAAAAAAGAATGAATCAGGAAAGCTTTCACTAAGACAAGTTGGGGGTGGATGGTTAGCTCAGGATTCAGATGACTTAACCCCCGAAGATATTCAATTCAGTGTCATGACTGATAAGACTCCGCAAGAAACCGAGATTCAGGATGCACAATTTGCATGGCTGTGCGTTAAGCATGTGAAAAGCAATGCCATCGTAATAGCAAAGGTGGTTCAGTTTTCTGTTTGAAAGGACAGTCGGCACATATTTGCAATAATGTTCTTATCCTGATGACTATTATTTGGGCAGGATAATTGTATGCTCGGCATGGGAAGTGGGCAGCCAAACCGTTTGGAAAGCTTAAGAATAGCGTTGAGAAAAGCAGGAGAAGCAGTCAAAGGAGCTGCTTTGGCCAGTGATGCATTCTTTCCATTTGGTAATTTTATCACATAGATTACTGCAATTTAATGTACGCAAAATGCTGCATAATTAAGCACCTTAGATAACTTTAAGTTAAAAAAGTTCTTTTAATCAGTAAATAAAATTAGAAAGTATATGCATTTACGTGATCATCGTCCATTATTATGATATGTTGTTGCAAACTAGAGAAGTAGAGGTAATTTGAGGGTCAATAGTACCGTCATTCATGTGTATTTTGATGAACCTGCTAATGACCATTATTCTTGGCAGCTTGGAATGATGCAGTGGAAGAGGCATGTGAGGCTGGTGTTGGCGTAATTGCGGAGCCAGGCGGGAGCATCAGGGACAAGGATGCTATTGATTGCTGCAATAAGTATGGGGTTTCACTGGTTTTTACAAATGTGAGGCACTTTAGGCACTGATAGATTAATCTCCTTTCCGACTTGTTTTCGCTATTTTGAGTCGAACCTCGTGCATTAAGATAAGCGACACAGTTTCGAAATTTTGTCATATATCCTACTATGGGAATTACTGTACTTCATTAGGAGGTGGCATGAGCATATGCCATCATATTGTGCAATTTAGAATAAGGTACTGTAACATATTGGTTTTAATCTCTTTTCCTAAATTCTGATCTCAGCCTGTTACTCATTACATTCACCTGGTATTTTTATATCTAGTCTGTTGTTTTACTTATATGTGCCTTTTTTGTTGTCTTAAACTGTTATTTTTTTATTTAAATGGATAATAATGTAATGAATTTCTGAAATTAACCCAAACCAGATCAGTTACAAATACACAAATCTTCTACAATCAAATAAAAAATTTAAAAAGAATTGGATCGTAAATTTGATCCTCTCATCATTCTTATCTCCATTTTACAGATATTACAGAGCAAAAATAAAGAAAATATAACAAAATATAGATTTAAAATAGACAAGAACCACTTGGTTTAGAAGCCTTTTGCAAAAAAAAAAGAAGAGGGAATAAAAAATAAAAAAATCGTATAGGATGCTTTATAGCTTTAGCCTTTTGATTGTTTGCGTAATTAAAAGCACTTCCTGTGAACAATTGATGGTCCAGACTCATCATATTCTGCCTTTGCAATCCACATCTGCACTCAAACATCATCACAGAATTATTTGATTCAGATCCCAACAGTTCACCCAAGATATTAAAGTGTCTTCGTAAACACAAACTAATCGGTAACTAATCATTTTAGATTTAACAATACAATAATCTTAAGAATACTCGTAGTATTCGAATGTCTATATGATTTGCATATCAAAATTGAAAACATGTTCATCAACCCCTTACAGGTGTCCTATGTCCGCAAGGAAACTTGTCGAATTTTACCTTCCGTGGTTTGAAACTTTATATTTATAACCTATTCTTATAAGAAATTTCGTTTTACCGTTTTTTATTTCAGCGTTTTAATATTGTTGTTTCTAAGCATGTAATGCAATAGCCAAAACCTCATAGAGGAATAAGGATACAATACCTGCTGGAAGGTGCTAAGAGATGCCAAAATAGAGCCTCCTATCCAGACACTGTACTTCCTTTCTGGTGGTGCCACCACCTTAATCTTCATGCTGCTGGGAGCTAATGCTGTAATCTCCTTGCTCATCCTATCAGCGATTCCCGGGAACATAGTAGACCCACCGCTGAGGACAATGTTTCCGTAGAGATCCTTCCTGATATCGACATCACATTTCATGATAGAGTTGTAAGTGGTTTCATGTATACCAGCAGCTTCCATCCCAATCATAGATGGCTGGAAGAGAACCTCAGGACAACGGAATCGCTCAGCTCCAATGGTAATAACCTGCCCGTCTGGTAGTTCATAGCTTTTCTCAACAGACGAGCTGGTCTTTCCCAACTCGAGCTCTTGCTCATAGTCAAGAGCAATGTAGGATAGTTTCTCCTTCATGTCTCTTACAATTTCCCGCTCAGCAGTGGTTGTAAAAGAATAACCACGCTCCGTCAGGATTTTCATAAGGGCGTCGGTGAGATCACGCCCTGCAAGGTCGAGACGCAAAATGGCATGCGGAAGGGCATAGCCTTCGTAAATCGGAACTGTGTGGCTAACACCATCTCCAGAGTCCAGAACAATACCTAAACATATAGCACATTGGTCAAAAAACCACATTCAATCACATCAATAAACAAATCTAATCACTAATTTTCGATCAAATTAGAAATAATTCGCAAGCTGAAACATTTTCGATCAATAGATGGCTCACCGGTGGTACGCCCGCTGGCATAAAGCGAAAGAACAGCCTGTATAGCCACATACATTGCAGGAGTATTAAAAGTCTCGAACATGATCTGAGTCATTTTTTCGCGATTGGCCTTCGGATTAAGAGGAGCCTCGGTAAGAAGAACCGGATGCTCCTCAGGAGCAACACGGAGCTCATTGTAAAAGGTATGATGCCAAATCTTCTCCATGTCATCCCAATTGCTAACAATACCATGCTCAATCGGGTATTTCAAAGTCAAAATACCTCTCTTAGATTGAGCCTCGTCGCCAACATACGCATCCTTTTGCCCCATACCGACCATCACACCGGTATGACGAGGGCGGCCCACAATGCTGGGAAACACAGCCCTTGGAGCATCATCTCCGGCAAAACCAGCCTGAAAAAATTCATAACCGATCAAAATTTATCAAAAGTCAAATCACATCATCAGATCAATGAGAATATATATATATATATACCTTGACCATTCCGGTACCATTGTCACAGACGAGAGGCTGAATATCCTCACCTTCTGCCATTTCGTTACACCTGCATGCATGGATTGATCAAAATTTCAAATCATTCAGTGCATTCTTTTAATCAGACCCAAATCAAATTTTAAAAACAACATTAATAATAGCATTACGAATGCACGAAATTACCTTCAAAAAACGTTAGAATTTTAAATTTCTTGATGATTTTGTTGTGGATTGTGTAATGGATGGGCGTTATGGTACCCGCCTTTGTTTTAAAAAAGGGAGAAAATGAAATGGGCATCAAATGAAAATGAAATTCTGGTTAAATGAACCTCAAATTTTGGTTTGGGTGGTCTTGGCCGTTGGTTTAACAGTCTATGAATTAACGGACCCGAGATGCGTCACTCTTCTGCTTGCAACAGCTGGCTCACTTTATGTTGGTTTATTTTATAGACGTTTATGCCCTTTTGCCATTTCTAAAATTCTCCCTTCCCTTAGAGGGCACTCTTGTAATTAGCACATTTCTCAAACTTTCTTTTATGAGTAGTAGTATTTTTTTGGGTTAATAATCACTCATGGCCCCAGAATTTAAGGACTACGGGCGCAAAACCCTCTGATGTCTAAAAACGGACGCTAAACCCCCTGATTTTAGTGGCGGCGTTCACAAAACCCCCTAAGACCCAAAATCGCCGATTTTTTGTTAAAAAAGGGTGTCGTGGCAGCGATTTTCAAATGTCAGACTGAACAAATTCTGACTTCATGTCAGTTCATGTTAGGTGTCAGGTGACACCTTACCAAAAACCCCAAAAATTCTGGCCACCACCTCTGTTCTTTATCAAAGAACAGACCCGGTGGTCTGTTATGAGGAAACGATCGGAAAAAAATATTCCGACCGTGGGGGCGGCGGCGGCAGCCGGAGATTGGTGGCCGGCGGTTAGGGTAGGGGTAAAGCGGTTTGGTTAAATTTATTTGGGTTTGGTTTGAATGGTTGAGTTATTTTAATTTCTAATGTTTTTTAATTGTATTATTGGGGTATTTTAGAATTTTTGGGGTTTTTGGTGAGGTGTCACCTGACACCTAACATGGACTGACATGAAATCATAATTTGTTCAGTCTGATATTTGAAAATCGCTGCCACGTCACCCTTTTTTAACAAAAATCGGCGATTTTGGGTTCAGCGGGTTTTGTGAGCGCCGCCACAAAGATTAGGGGGTTTAGCGCCCGTAGCCCTTAAAGTCAGGAGCTATGGGTGATTATTAGTCATTTTTTTGAGTTAATTTCATATAAAATCACCATTTTTACATGTTTTTTTCATTTTAATCATGTTTTTTTTAAAAGTGTCATATAAATTCACCATTTTTCATTTTTTTTATAAATATATCACCTAAGTGAAAAATCGATATATTTTTATTAACTCGACAACCAGAATTATTAAGTAGTAAGTGCATCTCAGAAAATCAAAAAAATAATAATAATACACAAATATTATTAATTAGCTATAACTTAAATAATATATGCACTAAACAGTAATCTGTTAAAATTAAAAAATCAATTTTTTTTATAGACATCAAAAAATATTATTTTTTAAAATAGCAATGCAAATCAATATTCTAAATGTATTAAAATTTAATGTAACGGTGCATTTATTTTTTTCAAACTATTTTATTTTAATTTAATATTTGCGCATAAATGAAACAATTTATTACTATTTTTAATTTTTATTTTATACTATAAAAATTAATATTCATATTTAACAAATACTCCTAAACTTACATTAAACTTTCATTTATTAGAAAAAAGAATAAACTTACATTAATTTCAGCTAAATGTTACTTTCCCACAAAAGTAAAAAGAAAAATTCAATTAGTACCCAAACTAATTATTCTTATTCCATTTTCATCAAAAAAAAATTCTTATTCAATTTACATAGAGAAGGGCATAATGGAATCTCCAGCAAAAGTTAGAGAAAGAAGGGTAAATTAGTCCAACAAATAATCCCCACTAAAAAGCTAAAAAGTTATAATATTTTGCTAAGCACTTTTTTCTTTTTCATTGTTGGTTGGATTAAAAGAAAATTTTGGAGCCCAGTTGCCAACTCAGCATTGTATTTCCAACTCATTTGAAAGTGTTTGTTCAAGTGCTCCCAATACTATTATTAATTGACTGTTATACCTTCATTTTCGCCAATAATAGCAATGTCGTCGTTGACCAAGTGACGTAGTCAAGGATCTAACGGTAGATATGGTACTTGTCTAAATATACAGTGACGTGACATCCATAACTATCCATGAAAACCGCATGACGTGCTGACTTATTTGCGACAAATTTAGTCGTTTTGTGTTTTCAAAGTTCATTTACACTCTAATTTTTGTGGATTTCTTTTGTTTGTTTGTTTTATTTAAAATACTTTTAATTAAGAGAATTATAAAAAAAACTCCAAAAAAAAGAAAATATTAAAAAGAATACTAACCGAAAAATTTACATTTAATATCTAAATTTTTTACAAAACTACAAAGCCACATCATAAATTTCTCCTCTAACATTTAATCTTATAGCTCAAATCAATAAAAATGTCAAAAATTAAAAAAAAATAGAAATATTCTTAAAATGAAAAATTCATAAGAATGCTTTATAAATTAAATACTAAATACTCCCCCCGTCCCACTTTAGAAGTCCCATTTGACTTTACACACAGATTAAGAAAACATTAATTATTCTTGTCTTTTTATGTTTTTTCATGTTTTGCCCCTATTAATGATAGTGAAATTTTCCATAAAATTCTTTTAAGATAACTAAAATAAGGGTAAAATGAAAAATTATTGCACACACCCGTTGCGCCATGTCATTCGTGCAACAAACCAATTATGCGTTAGCCATGTGGAAAATTGAATGATAAAAAAAATAAGTAATAATTAAAAGATTCCCTATCGCAAATGCTCATTGGCTTGATGTAAAAATGACGTGGCGCAACGGTTGCATGGGATAAACACTCGGGTAAAATGGGGTATTCAATGGAAAAATATTCTAAAAATAGTAATGAGACTTTTTAAATGGGACATCCCAAAATAGAATATGAGACTTTTTAAACGGGACGGAGGGAGTAGTTTTTTTCTTTTCAAAAGAACAGATGATATTACTGAGGGGCTGGAGTCCATTTTCAGTCTCCAACGCCTAGCCCAACAACAAATACTATGGCCATGGCCCATGAATTAGCATTGTGACATAATTAGTAAGAAATATAAGGGTTTATCTGAAACTGTTTCCAAAAAGAGGACAAAAAATAGAAAAAAGAAAGATTAGAGGTCAATGTGGCATTTACTCATTTTAGTCTAGAAATACTAACGGTAAAAAAACTACTACTATTTACCGGGAGTCAATATTTTGATTTTAACTTTATTACCATCATTAAAAAAATTAAAAACACAAAAAAAAAGCGAGTTCATGGAAGGAATCGTCTTCCCGCAAGATGGAAACTTGAAGTGATCTTTGGATTTGAATTGGCGTTAAAATGATGAACAGAAGCTCGAAAGCAGCCACTTTTATACCTCAACCCAATTGTTTCCGGCAACCGGCGGCTCTGTTTCATTCCAGTCCTGTTCTTGAACGCAAAAGACGCAGTTTTTGGGATTCTGTTAGTTTCTTTCCTTCTCTCTGTACTTGTTGAATTTAATATTGTGTACCAGTCTTGAATTTTGATTTTACTGTGTGGCTTAGGTTTATTTATATATGGTTTGGCTTTGCGTAGAAGATGCACGGGTAGGTTTGGTGGAGGATGTGAATGTTACTCATTTGACACTGTAATGCTAGTTTTTTAGAAGTTTGATGTATCTGTATTCTGTTTTTGGAGCAATGCTTTAGAATTTGACCAGAAATGTGAGAACTTTGTTGGTTAGGTAAGAGAATAAATGGTTAGTGTTTATTTAAATCCTACAGGGACATGGCTAACAAATTTATGTGTATGTTTTGTGTATTTATTTCCTCATCTCCTTGTTTAGGATGCTATAGTTAAGATGGTGCATAATTTATTTACAAGTTGCTGTCAAGTTGGATATGGCGGAGCAGTTGCTTGGTAATTGGTATAATAGTTAGACTTGGGTTGGGTTTATATTAGATTGTATTTCCTTAAATTTATGTTTGTGGTAGCAAAAGAATTGATTAAATTTTCATAATCTTGTTGCAACATACGGAAGTTGTGGAGGTTCATGGGTCCGGAAAATGTCTTTCTCCTGTTGCTATATATAAAGTGTCATCCATAATCCAATCTTAAAAGACAATCTTTGATGTCTTAAGCAGCTTAAATATTGCAGTACTATTCTAATTGTCCAATATTATGCTATATAAATCGGAAGTTTGTATGCTTCCTTGATCACTCAAAGGTTTCTCTTCCTCTTCAAATTTTTGTTTTTCCTTTTTCTTCTAGTTTTTTATTCACACATCCTTAAATGTTCTTTTTCAGCATCCATATATTGTTTTAGTTTTTCCTTTATTGCAATCTCATGGATTAATCGGCCCATAAGTTCTCTTTAAAAAGTGTATCTAGATTTCTTTTGTCATTATATTTCTTGTGTAAGCACTTATATACTCCTTATTGTGTGTTTCAAATGGCCTATATTCTCTTGCTGAGTAAAATGGTTTGATTGTAGAGATCTCATGGTTATGCCCGGCGGTCAAGGAAGCTGAACGGAAAGCATTCAGTATTTAACAATGTCGGCGCTTATGTAGACTACTTATTCAAGGTCTGCATTCATAATGTTGCTAGATTTGTTGAATTACTGGTGTTTAGTTAAATTTCAATATTTTCCTTAATTTTTCTTTATACGTTTGTATAACTGTGAAATAGTTATATTTAATTTATTTAGCCCATGCTTTTCCCTCCCCCCTATGTATGTAAAGAAAATTGTAGTTCCAATTATTTTAAAACTTAAAACACAATTTTGAGCATTTTAGTTTCGTAATGTAAATAATTTTGTAGTTTATCACTCTACATTTTTACTTGACAAGTTCAAACTTTGCAGAAATCTTTTAGTGTTAGAAAATACTTCAAGCGTAGAGTGGTAGATAACCGTCTGTTGTGATTTTTGCAGCTTGTTGAACTAGATACAGGCTGGTTAATTATTCTTTGCTGGGACCAAATACCTTAAAACAAAAAACAACAGCATTAAAACCATAAATACTGGTTCCTGGACTTTGTCTTAAGCAGAAAATATTGGTGTGCAGAGCCTAATTTATAAGAACTGTTAACCTTACTCATTGAACTCTTAGTTTCATTTTATTCACTTAAGTTAACAGTCAATCAAGGAGATTGTTTCTTCATTTGGGGCCACTGTGTTACATTGTTACATGATGATCAACTTGCCATATTGTTTGTTAAATTATCTTTGTATTAGGATTTATGGTTTTGGCTAATTTTTATGTTCCTGTCTTTGTAATATTTGGTCATTGGGGAGTTACTTGTGTTCTCAAAATCATTGTTTCCTAACGTCGCAGAACTCGGGGAATGATTTTGATGAAGATAATCAATCGTCAAGCAGAGGCAACTCATGGTTTAGAAAGCAATATCCTGGAGGATTCAGACAAAACGGGAAAGGCAATCAGGGAGCTAGGCGTCCGAGTAGAAGTGAGGAAAATTTGTTTTCATGTCACTTAATAAATCATATCTGTCCCCTTGAGAGACTATGATGGACATGTCCAATGTAAATCCATTATTAAATTTCACAGTGACCAGAGAGACAGACAGTCTGCTATCCCTTTTGGATTGAAAAAATGTTTTCTTTCTGATAGATCTCCCAATCCTTTTAAAGTACAAAACACTTAAAATAATTTCAGGAAAAACATTGTCCAGTAGCAACTTTATCTGCATTGCTGCTAAACATAGTTGCTGTTTTGCTTGCAATTTCCAATTCGACCACCACAGCATGTTTTGCTAATCTGTTATGTTATTGCATACTTAAGCTTGAGCAGGATGAGAGTTCTATTATTGAATATTTTAGAGTGAAAAGATGCTTAAATTGCATGTTTTAGTTTGGAACTTTGGATTAATCCTTTTCACTTTCTGGAGTTCTATTAGAAACTTATGCAGTTTTCGACCTTTGTTCAGAAGATTTCCAATTTTGTGAGGATGAGGTTGACATCGAGACCATCTTCCGATCTGCATTTGGTGGAAATCGATACTTCTATTGGTCTTTTATAAATGAAGAGAACCCTCAATGGAGGAGATCATCTAACTACTCTAATTACTATGCGAGGAACGGAAGATACCGGTTTGATGATGATTATGATTCCTCATCGGACTCTGATAATATGGGGCCAGAGTCGGCGTCAGATAGGCTCGCCCTAGGGATGAGTGCTTCTGGTCCTCTTAAGATTGAAGACGTAAAAAATGCGTGAGTGAATATAGTTTTATTTTTTCGTTGCCCATCTCGTATTGTTAATATGTTAGGGTGCAGAATAGCTGGCAACTAGGAGACATTTTTATTTTCTTTGTGATTTCCTCCTTCAGATATCGGATGTGTGCTTTGAAATGGCATCCAGATCGTCACCAGGGTTCTTCGAAGGTACTAATTTTGTCAGTCATTTACTAAGTTTGGTCAGCAGTAACTATATTCAGAAATGATTGTCCTTAATTGGATTAAGATGCCAGTGAAATTATATTATGAAAAAAAAAAATACACCTTATGTGAAGTAAATTTTAAAGTACATTTAGGTTAAGTCTGTGATTTCTTGTGTGATGACCGCCGTTACAGCTAACGTATGTTCTTGAACAGGCTATTGCAGAGGAAAAGTTCAAGCATTGTAGTGCAGCATATCAGTCTTTGTGCGATAAGCTGTCTCCTGCTTAAAGACCACCAAAAGTATATCTCTCTAAACTCGACCTCAAGTAACCTATGTTGCATGGAAACAAACTTTTTGCAAGTCTAAGTTTTGGTGTTTCAAATCTGTTTCCGGAAACGCTTCTAAAACCAGGAAACTCTATTTATAACCGATTCTTATAAAATGTTTCCGTGTTACATAGCCAGTCACTTACGTTTTGTTGTAGATTTAGCGCACTCTCATTGAAGTTTATTTAGTATCCGAGAAGTTTCAAGACATGAGAGGTGGAATTAGCAACAGGTTTAGGATTGGAATAACCAACAGAAAATGATAGTAATAGCATGCCTTGAGGCTGATTGTACTGAATAAGATTTCTAATTTTGTGAAATTCAAGATAGATTTAGAACATAGCAGTGATTTGCTGGTACCCTTGTACATTTACATGTTCCATTTTTTAGTAGTTAAAAATATGAAATTACAATGTTTAAATCTTCAGCTTTATCAAATATTACCTAACACTTGGTAATATGTACCATCTATTCGACACATATTCTGAATATTTTACACTTGATTAATTAGAATTATTACTTATCAAGTATCCATTGTTTAAAATTATATTTAAAATTTTAATCATTAGCTGTAATGTACTGCTTATATCCTATAATTGCTGCATGCATAAGGACATGTGATTTATTTTGAAGTGGTTGTTTGTTCCTTTTTATTTATTTCACATATATTTTAAATTATTTTTGTAGTTAAATTCTATTTTAAAGTGTAATATAACTTGTATATGTTAGACTTTTCTTGTATGGATATTGGAATTTGATGTTGCCATGCCAATAAAGGGGTCTGTGGTATAAGTATAACAAAAGACTAGAATTTTATTTTGAACACTTATTTTAAATTTAAGAGGACATAATAACAAAAATATAGATTTTTTTGTAACTTTGGAAACAAAATAAATTAAAGTTTAATTTTTGACCACAATGACCAGTCATCTCCAACATTGTTCAAAATTAATAGCTAGTGAAATTGAAAATACATGTTTTCCATCTAAAAAGACAAAAATAAACTATTTAGATACTTTAAAAAGTTTAAATTTCATTTTAATGGAGTTACACATTTTGTTCTATCTGCACTACAAGTTCCTAATTTCTAGTAGTCATGAATTCACAAATTATAAAATTTAAAATTTAAAGCTGGAGGATCCGATTACATGAGAAGTAAAAGTCGGAGGACCCAATCAAGAAAAGTAAAAGCTAAAGGAATCCTTTATGACTTTCGCCTTTAAATATTTTAAATAACTGCAACCGTTCCCTTAGTCACTGCCCGCCAGCAATTTACCGCCGCCGCTACACCAACAGACCGTGGAACGACAACTCGTCCACAGTTTTTGACTTTAACGGCATGTCGTTTATAAAATTTATAAACTGGTCTTCTGAGCATTAAATCTTGAAATTGGATTAAAAATTGTCCATTCCTCAAAAATCCAAGAAAATTGGTTCATTCAATGCTAAAAGCAATACAAAATCTGGGTTTATCATCGACATCGTCATCAACATCGGGAGGTTTGGTGGGTCATCGATGGAAGAAACCTCAATATGTCACTAACAGTTTAATCTCCACTAACACATTATCCTATACAAAAGGACCCACTTCCCCAATTACAATAACTAAACCTAATCATGTCTTCTTCTCCCCTTTATTCCTTCCTAAATCGTCTACTTCTGTGACGTCAATTCGTGCTCAATCGACTCGCTGCGAGTCCAAGATGGATCTTCCTTCTCCTTCTTCTTCCTCAACTGCTGCTGTTAAATCAGCTGTAAGTATGGGCTCTTGATTCATATAATGTGTTTGTTATTTTGTAGTGAAGAATTGAATATTTGTTTTTGGCGAAATGGGTATTGGGTGGTATCAAGATTTTTTTTTGTTTTTAATAATTGGGGAGGGGAGCTCCCACAAGAATAATAGAGCCCACGACCTGGCAGATTATTCGATTGTTGAAGAAATGTATTTCTTGTAGCTAGGTTTTGAGCAACTTATGACATAATAATATTAAATGTTGCATCTTTTATTGACTGCTAGTATTGAAGAACAAGAAAGTAAGCATAGTAGGTAAAGGTTTGATCTTCTGACCTAATTAAGCCTGTATTGATTCAAAAGTAAACACTTAGTTGTAATATTTATTCAAGTTAGAATTTGGTTTAATTTGATTAAGTTTGTTGCCTGGAATTAACAGAAATGTATGTTTATTATGGAGAAGTCTTTATTTTTGTTTTTTTAATTTTGTTCAGCATGTTCGGAGTATTAGTTTTTGTCAATGGTGTGGTGGTGCAATGAAGCATGAGATACCTGAAGGAGACGAAAAGTTGAGAGCTATTTGCACACTTTGTGGGAAAGTTGCCTACCAAAATCCTAAAATGGTATGTCACAATGATGCATATCTGTTGCCAACATTGTGTTTGAACTTTCTGCTGTCTTGTGCGATTGCACATCTGGGTATACTTTTTTAGGGCATCTTTTTTGCTCAACCTTTGAATTTGATTCAAGCATCTTGACCAGTGTTATTAAAAGCGCTCGCCTGAGCGCCTAAAGCGCTCAGGCGAGGCGCCACAGACTGATGGCGCCTCCAGACCTTCCAGTCGAGGCGCCTTCAGTAAGGCGAGCGCTTTATTTGCTTAAGCGCTCGCCTTGGCTCGCCTTGGAAGATGGAAAAAGCACGCTTTATTGAATTTTTGTTTTTTTACGTTTTTTAGGTGACTTTTACTCTAATCTAGACATTCCTATTTGATAGCCTTAATTAATGCCTTAATTAATGCTTTAAATGGATTTAACTTAGGAAATTTAAAAGTCTTTTAGGAAGTCTAAAAGTCTATTCAAGTCTCTATTTAAGTGTTTAGGTTTAAGTAAAACACAATAACTTCAAATTAAAATATACGTTCAGTAGAAAAAAAAGAGCAGAGCCTTTTATTCTTTTTTCTCACGCTATGGATAGCGAACCTCAACCATGCACTGATGGTTCAACACCCACTGAAAAGAAGAAGGATCCAGGATGGAAATACAACTACTTGCAAATGATGGAAATCCATAAGATCCAGGATGGAAATCCATATGATCAACAATGAAATTGATTCAGATGTGGATGAAATTGAAGGATATGAGAGTGGTGGTGGAGCTGAATTTGATGAAAATGTTGATGGATATTTTAGTGATTGACTTTAATTCCTTATTCTGATTAGTTGTAAGATCGTCTTTTGTTGAAAGTTGAAACTCGTTTTGATTGTGGTATTGGATGATAAGTATTTAGGGTTAGGACTAGTATTATAGATCTATTAGCTTTATGATTATGGTTTAAATTTAGAAATTTAAGAGTTTTATATTTATGACTTATGATTTTTTATTAAATATATATATAAATATATATATTTAATATTTTTAGGTATTGGCGCCTTACTTCGATAAGGCGAGCGCTTTTTTAGCGCTTCTCGCCTCGGGCGATATATGGCTATCTCGCCTTGAGAGCGCCTTGCGCCTTTAACAACACTGATCTTGACATTTTTAACCGAATGAACTACTAGATCTAGTCATTGCATATAACGTTTATGAAATATTGGTTTTATGCCCTCTTATACATCACAACGACCGAATGTGATTTTGGACATTGTACAAAAGGACAAAGTTCATGTAGGATAGAGAGAGAATATGCAGAATGTAGGAAATATTAGTGAATTATATTGCTTATTTTTGCAATGAGATTGAAAATGATTATTATAAGCATGTAGCTGAAGCATTAATGAATTACGCACAAATGAAAGTCTAAAACATAATGTCACAATTATATAATGTTGATGCATGACTTATGATGTCAGGGGGAGGTATGATAGAGTTTCACCTGCAATTTACCTGTCACAGTTATATAATGTCGATGCATGACGATGGGTCTGGGAATGGTAGATGACCAACTTAATTTTATTATAATGTGCGTTCTAAATTTTCTCAGATAAGTAAAATCCTGGAATAAATATCTCCTATTGTAAACGGAGTACTATGAGACTCTTGTTAATTCCTGGGAGGAGTGAGTTGTGATCTTTTGATTTTCGTTAAAGAAATCAAAAGGCTTTTGGCTGTCATTATACATTGGGTTTCTGAAGTGTTGCCGTGCTGGCATTTTTGAATTAAGGCTTAATTACTTAAAAACCACCCACCTTGAACTTTTTTTTCGTTTATACCCTGACCTAGGAAAAAGTTCATTTATATCCTGACGTATGTGTTTATGTTTCACCTCTACCCCGAGGCACTAAATTAACCTCTTTTTATTTAAAAAAAAGTTTAAAATAGTCCTTCATTTAGAGAAAAATCCATTTCTAATTAATCTCTAATTAGTTTAGGTTAAAAATGAAGAACTATTTTAAACTTTTTTCTTGATGAAAAGAGGTTAATTTAGTTCCTCTGGGTAGAGATGAAACATAAATACATACGTCAGGGTATAAATGAATTTTTTCCTAGGTCAGGGTATAAACGAAAAAAAATTTCAAGTTGGGTGGTTTTTAAGTAATTAAGCCTTGAATTAACAACCTGTTATCTTTATGGATTGCAATGAGCA